>NW_026698940.1:0-142807 GCF_030435755.1 Ochotona princeps | reverse complement strand
GCTTCATTTCAGTCCTAGGTGCTCAAAGGGCACTATGCATAGAGTGTGAAAACTGAGTTTCCTTGAGAGCTGCTTGGAAGCCTGATGGTGTGTGAAGTTAGTGAGCCAAATGGAGTTGTTCTCCCACAAGAACCACGAGGCTGATCCTTCTTCAATATGCCCTTCACCAACATGCAGTGTTTCCTTGATTGAATTAGCTCTCACACCAATATTTGCGTCTAGAGCCTTTGCATTGAGGGCTATCTGAAAACGGCTGTGGCGCTGAAGTTGCCTGTGAATGTGGAGTTGGTGGCATGTGAAACCCGCATGTGGAGCATTCGTTTGTGTGGGCTGCTCTACCAGGTTCATTCCTAGATAATGCACTCAAAGGGCACTAAGCATAGAGTGTGAAAACTGAGTTTCCTTGAGAGCTGCTTGGAAGCCTGATGGTGTGTGAAGTTAGTGAGCCAAATGGAGTTGTTCTCCCACAAGAACCACTCGGCTGATCCTTCTTCAACATGCCCTTCACCAACATGCAGTGTTTCCTTGATTGAATTAGCTCTCACACCAATATTTGCGTCTAGAGCCTTTGCATTGAGGGCTATCTGAAAACGGCTGTGGCGCTGAAGTTGCCTGAGAATGTGGAGTTGGTGGCATGTGAAACCCGCATGTGGAGCATTCGTTTGTTTGGGATGCTCACCAAGCTTCATTTCAGTCCTAGGTGCTCAAAGGGCACTATGCATAGAGTGTGAAAACTGAGTTTCGTTGAGAGCTGCTTGGAAGCCTGATGGTGTGTGAAGTTAGTGAGCCAAATGGAGTTGTTCTCCCACAAGAACCACTCGGCTGATCCTTCTTCAATATGCCCTTCACCAACATGCAGTGTTTCCTTGATTGAATTAGCTCTCACACCAATATTTGCGTCTAGAGCCTTTGCATTGAGGGCTATCTGAAAATGGCTGTGGCGCTGAAGTTGCCTGTGAATGTGGAGTTGGTGGCATGTGAAACCCGCATGTGGAGCATTCGTTTGTGTGGGATGCTCTACCAGGTTCATTCCTAGATAATGCACTCAAAGGGCACTAAGCATAGAGTGTGAAAGCTGAGTTTCGTTGAGAGCTGCTTGGAAGCCTGATGGTGTGTGAAGTTAGTGAGCCAAATGGAGTTGTTCTCCACAAGAACCACTCGGCTGATCCTTCTTCAACATGCCCTTCACCAACATGCAGTGTTTCCTTGATTGAATTAGCTCTCACACCAATATTTGCGTCTAGAGCCTTTGCATTGAGGGCTATCTGAAAACGGCTGTGGTGCTGAAGTTGCCTGAGAATGTGGAGTTGGTGGTATGTGAAACCCGCATGTGGAGCATTCGTTAGTGTGGGATGCTCACCAAGCTTCATTTCAGTCCTAGGTGCTCAAAGGGCACTATGCATAGAGTGTGAAAACTGAGTTTCCTTGAGAGCTGCTTGCAAGCCTGATGCTGTGTGAAGTTAGTGAGCCAAATGGAGTTGTTCTCCCACAAGAACCACTCGGCTGATCCTTCTTCAATATGCCCTTCACCAACATGCAGTGTTTCCTTGATTGAATTAGCTCTCACACCAATATTTGCGTCTAGAGCCTTTGCATTGAGGGCTATCTGAAAACGGCTGTGGCGCTGAAGTTGCCTGAGAATGTGGAGTTGGTGGCATGTGAAACCCGCATGTGGAACATTCGTTTGTGTGGGATGCTCTTCCAGGTTCATTCCTAGATAATGCACTCAAAGGGCACTAAGCATAGAGTGTGAAAACTGAGTTTCCTTGAGAGCTGCTTGGAAGCCTGATGGTGTGTGAAGTTAGTGAGCCAAATGGAGTTGTTCTCCCACAAGATCCACTAGGCTGATCCTTCTTCAATATGCCCTTCACCAACATGCAGTGTTTCCTTGATTGAATTAGCTCTCACACCAATATTTGCGTCTAGAGCCTTTGCATTGAGGGCTATCTGAAAACGGCTGTGGCGCTGAAGTTGCCTGTGAATGTGGAGTTGGTGGCATGTGAAACCCGCATGTGGAGCATTCGTTTGTGTTGGATGCTCACCAAGCTTCATTTCAGTCCTAGGCACTCAAAGGGCACTAAGCATAGCGTGTGAAAACTGAGTTTCGTTGAGAGCTGCTTGGAAGCCTGATGGTGTGTGAAGTTAGTGAGCGAAATGGAATTGTTCTCCCACAAGAACCACGCGGCTGATCCTTCTTCAACATGCCCTTCACCAACATGCAGTGTTTCCTTGATTGAATTAGCTCTCACACCAATATTTGCGTCTAGAGCCTTTGCATTGAGGGCTATCTGAAAACGGCTGTGGCGCTGAAGTTGCCTGTGATTGTGGAGTTGGTGGCATGTGAAACCCGCATGTGGAGCATTCGTTTGTGTGGGATGCTCTACCAGCATCATTCCTAGATAATGCACTCAAAGGGCACTAAGCATAGAGTGTGAAAACTGAGTTTCCTTGAGAGCTTCTTGGAAGCCTGATGTTGGGTGAAGTTAGTGAGCCAAATGGAGTTGTTCTCCCACAAGAACCACTCGGCTGATCCTTCTTCAATATGCCCTTCACCAACATGCAGTGTTTCCTTGATTGAATTAGCTCTCACACCAATATTTGCGTCTAGAGCCTTTGCATTGAGGGCTATCTGAAAACGGCTGTGGCGCTGAAGTTGCCTGAGAATGTGGTGTTGGTGGCATGTGAAACCCGCATGTGGATCAGTCGTTTGTGTGGGATGCTCACCAAGCTTCATTTCAGTCGTAGGTGCTCAAAGGGCACTATGCATAGAGTGTGAAAACTGAGTTTCCTTGAGAGCTGCTTGGAAGCCTGATGGTGTGTGAAGTTAGTGAGCCAAATGGAGTTGTTCTCCCACAAGAACCACTCGGCTGATCCTTCTTCAATATGCCCTTCACCAACATGCAGTGTTTCCTTGATTGAATTAGCTCTCACACCAATATTTGCGTCTAGAGCCTTTGCATTGAGGGCTATCTGAAAACGGCTGTGGCGCTGAAGTTGCCTGTGAATGTGGAGTTGGTGGCATGTGAAACCCGCATGTGGAGCATTCGTTTGTGTGGGATGCTCACCAAGCTTCATTTCAGTCGTAGGTGCTCAAAGGGCACTATGCATAGAGTGTGAAAACTGAGTTTCCTTGAGAGCTGCTTGGAAGCCTGATGGTGTGTGAAGTTAGTGAGCCAAATGGAGTTGTTCTCCCACAAGAACCACTAGGCTGATCCTTCTTCAATATGCCCTTCACCAACATGCAGTGTTTCCTTGATTGAATTAGCTCTCACACCAATATTTGCGTCTAGAGCCTTTGGATTGAGGGCTATCTGAAAACGGCTGTGGCGCTGAAGTTGCCTGAGAATGTGGAGTTGGTGGCATGTGAAACCCGCATGTGGAGCATTCATTTTGTGAGATACTCTACCAGGTTCATTCCTAGATAATGCACTCAAAGGACACTAAGCATAGAGTGTGAAAACTGAGTTTCCTTGAGAGCTGCTTGGAAGCCTGATGCTGTGTGAAGTTAGTGAGCCAAATGGAGTTGTTCTCCCACAAGAACCACTCGGCTGATCCTTCTTCAACATGCCCTTCACCAACATGCAGTGTTTCCTTGATTGAATTAGCTCTCACACCAATATTTGCGTCTAGAGCCTTTGCATTGAGGGCTATCTGAAAACGCCTGTGGCGCTGAAGTTGCCTGTGAATGTGGAGTTGGTGGCATGTGAAACCCGCATGTGGAGCATTCGTTTGTGTGGGATGCTCTACCAGGTTCATTCCTAGATAATGCACTCAAAGGGCACTAAGCATAGAGTGTGAAAACTGAGTTTCCTTGAGAGCTGCTTGGAAGCCTGATGCTGTGTGAAGTTAGTGAGCCAAATGGAGTTGTTCTCCCACAAGAACCACTCGGCTGATCCTTCTTCAACATGCCCTTCACCAACATGCAGTGTTTCCTTGATTGAATTAGCTCTCACACCAATATTTGCGTCTAGAGCCTTTGCATTGAGGGCTATCTGAAAACGGCTGTGGCGCTGAAGTTGCCTGTGAATGTGGAGTTGGTGGCATGTGAAACCCGCATGTGGAGCATTCGTTTGTGTGGGATGCTCACCAAGCTTCATTTCAGTCCTAGGCATTCAAAGGGCACTAAGCATAGAGTGTGAAAACTGAGTTTCCTTGAGAGCTGCTTGCAAGCCTGATGGTGTGTGAAGTTAGTGAGCCAAATGGAGTTGTTCTCCCACAAGAACCACTCGGCTGATCCTTGTTCAATATGGCCTTCACCAACATGCAGTGTTTCCTTGATTGAATTAGCTCTCACACCAATATTTGCGTCTAGATCCTTTGCATTGAGGGCTATCTGAAAATGGCTGTGGCGCTGAAGTTGCCTGTGAATGTGGAGTTGGTGGCATGTGAAACCCGCATGTGGAGCATTCGTTTGTGTCGGATGCTCCACCAGGTTCATTCCTAGATAATGCACTCAAAGGGCACTAAGCATAGAATGTGAAAACTGAGTTTCCTTGAGAGCTGCTTGGAAGCCTGATGGTGTGTGAAGTTAGTGAGCCAAACGGAGTTGTTCTCCCACAAGAACCACTCGGCTGATCCATCTTCAACATGCCCTTCACCAACATGCATTGTTTCCTTGATTGAATTAGCTCTCACACCAATATTTGCGTCTAGAGCCTTTGCATTGAGGGCTATCTGAAAACAGCTGTGGCGCTGAAGTTGCCTGAGAATGTGGAGTTGGTGGCATGTGAAACCCGCATGTGGAGCATTCGTTTGTGTGGGATGCTCACCAAGCTTCATTTCAGTCCTAGGCACTCAAAGGGCACTATGCATAGAGTGTGAAAACTGAGTTTCCTTGAGAGCTGCTTGGAAGCCTGATGGTGTGTGAAGTTAGTGAGCCAAATGGAGTTGTTCTTCCACAAGAACCACTCGGCTGATCCTTCTTCAATATGCCCTTCACCAACATGCAGTGTTTCCTTGATTGAATTAGCTCTCACACCAATATTTGCGTCTAGAGCCTTTGCATTGAGGGCTATCTGAAAACGGCTGTGGCGCTGAAGTTGCCTGTGAATGTGGAGTTGGTGGCATGTGAAACCCGCATGTGGAGCATTCTTTTTTGAGATACTCTACCAGGTTCATTCCTAGATAATGCACTCAAAGGACACTAAGCATAGAGTGTGAAAACTGAGTTTCCTTGAGAGCTGCTTGGAAGCCTGATGCTGTGTGAAGTTAGTGAGCCAAATGGAGTTGTTCTCCCACAAGAACCACTCGGCTGATCCTTCTTCAACATGCCCTTCACCAACATGCAGTGTTTCCTTGATTGAATTAGCTCTCACACCAATATTTGCGTCTAGAGCCTTTGCATTGAGGGCTATCTGAAAACGGCTGTGGCGCTGAAGTTGCCTGAGAATGTGGAGTTGGTGGCATGTGAAAACTGCATATGGAGCATTTGTTTGTGTGGGATGCTCACCAAGCTTCATTTCAGTCCTAGGCACTCAAAGGGCACTAGCATAGAGTGTGAAAACTGAGTTTCCTTGAGAGCTGCTTGGAAGCCTGATGGTGTGTGAAGTTAGTGAGCCAAATGGAGTTGTTCTCCCACAAGAACCACTCGGCTGATCCTTCTTCAATATGCCCTTCACCAACATGCAGTGTTTCCTTGATTGAATTAGCTCTCACACCAATATTTGCGTCTAGAGCCTTTGGATTGAGGGCTATCTGAAAACGGCTGTGGCGCTGAAGTTGCCTGAGAATGTGGAGTTGGTGGCATGTGAAACCCGCATGTGGAGCATTCGTTTGTGTGGGATGCTCACCAAGCTTCATTTCAGTCCTAGGCACTCAAAGGGCACTAAGCATAGAGTGTGAAAACTGAGTTTCCTTGAGAGCTGCTTGGAAGCCTGATGGTGTGTGAAGTTAGTGAGCCAAATGGAGTTGTTCTTCCACAAGAACCACTCGGCTGATCCTTCTTCAATATGCCCTTCACCAACATGCAGTGTTTCCTTGATTGAATTAGCTCTCACACCAATATTTGCGTCTAGAGCCTTTGCATTGAGGGCTATCTGAAAACGGCTGTGGCGCTGAAGTTGCCTGTGAATGTGGAGTTGGTGGCATGTGAAACCCGCATGTGGAGCATTCATTTTTGAGATACTCTACCAGGTTCATTCCTAGATAATGCACTCAAAGGGCACAAAGCATAGAGTGTGAAAACTGAGTTTCCTTGAAAGCTGCTTGGAAGCCTGATGCTGTGTGAAGTTAGTGAGCCAAATGGAGTTGTTCTCCCACAAGAACCACTCGGCTGATCCTTCTTCAACATGCCCTTCACCAACATGCAGTGTTTCCTTGATTGAATTAGCTCTCACACCAATATTTGCGTCTAGAGCCTTTGCATTGAGGGCTATCTGAAAACGGCTGTGGCGCTGAAGTTGCCTGAGAATGCGGAGTTGGTGGCATGTGAAACCCGCATGTGGAGCATTCGTTTGTGTGGGATGCTCACCAAGCTTCATTTCAGTCCTAGGCATTCAAAGGGCAATAAGCATAGAGTGTGAAAACTGAGTTTCCTTGAGAGCTGCTTGGAAGCCTGATGCTGTGTGAAGTTAGTGAGCCAAATGGAGTTGTTCTCCCACAAGAACCACTCGGCTGATCCTTCTTCAACATGCCCTTCACCAACATGCAGTGTTTCCTTGATTGAATTAGCTCTCACACCAATATTTGTGTCTAGAGCCTTTGCATTGAGGGTTATCTGAAAACGGCTGTGGCACTGAAGTTGCCTGAGAATGTGGAGTTGGTGGCATGTGAAACCCGCATGTGGAGCATTCGTTTGTTTGGGATGCTCTACCAGGTTCATTCCTAGATAATGCACTCAAAGGGCACTAAGCATAGAGTGTGAAAACTGAGTTTCCTTGAGAGCTGCTTGGAAGCCTGATGGTGTGTGAAGTTAGTGAGCCAAATGGAGTTGTTCTCCCACAAGATCCACTAGGCTGATCCTTCTTCAATATGCCCTTCACCAACATGCAGTGTTTCCTTGATTGAATAAGCTCTCACACCAATATTTGCGTCTAGAGCCTTTGCATTGAGGGCTATCTGAAAATGGCTGTGGCGCTGAAGTTGCCTGAGAATGTGGAGTTGGTGGCATGTGAAACCCGCATGTGGAGCATTCGTTTGTGTGTGATGCTCTACCAGGTTCATTCCTAGATAATGCACTCAAAGGGCACTAAGCATAGAGTGTGAAAACTGAGTTTCCTTGAGAGCTGCTTGGAAGCCTGATGCTGTGTGAAGTTAGTGAGCCAAATGGAGTTGTTCTCCCACAAGAACCACTCGGCTGATCCTTCTTCAACATGCCCTTCACCAACATGCAGTGTTTCCTTGATTGAATTAGCTCTCACACCAATATTTGCGTCTAGAGCCTTTGCATTGAGGGCTATCTGAAAACGGCTGTGGCGCTGAAGTTGCCTGAGAATGCGGAGTTGGTGGCATGTGAAACCCGCATGTGGAGCATTCGTTTTGCGTGGGATGCTCACCAAGCTTCATTTCAGTGCTAGGTATTCAAAGGGCACTAAGCATAGAGTGTGAAAACTGAGTTTCCTTGAGAGCTGCTTGGAAGCCTGATGGTGTGTGAAGTTAGTGAGCCAAATGGAGTTGTTCTCCCACAAGAACCACTCGGTTGATTCTTCTTCAATATGCCCTTCACCAACATGCAGTGTTTCCTTGATTGAATTAGCTCTCACACCAATATTTGCGTCTAGAGCCTTTGCATTGAGGGCTATCTGAAAACGGCTGTGGCACTGAAGTTGCCTGAGAATGCGGAGTTGGTGGCATGTGAAACCCGGAAGTGGAGCATTCGTTTGTGTGGGATGCTCTACCAGGTTCATTCTTAGATAATGCACTCAAAGGGCACTAAGCATAGTGTGAAAACTGAGTTTCCTTGAGAGCTGCTTGGAAGCCTGATGGTGTGTGAAGTTAGTGAGCCAAATGGAGTTGTTCTCCCACAAGAACCACTCAGCTGATCCTTCTTCAATATGCCCTTCACCAACATGCAGTGTTTCCTTGATTGAATTAGCTCTCACACCAATATTTGCGTCTAGAGCCTTTGCATTGAGGGCTATGTGAAAACGGCTGTGGCGCTGAAGTTGCCTGCGAATGTGGAGTTGGTGGCATGTGAAACCCGCATGTGGAGCATTCGTTTTTTTGGGATGCTCTACCAAGCTTCCTTTCAGTCCTAGGCACTCAAAGGGCACTAAGGATAGAGTGTGAAAACTGAGTTTCCTTGAGAGCTGCTTGGAAGCCTAATGGTGTGTGAAGTTAGTGAGCCAAATGGAGTTGTTCTAACACAAGATCCACTCGGCTGATCCTTCTTCAATATGCCCTTCACCAACATGCAGTGTTTCCTTGATTGAATTAGCTCTCACACCAATATTTGCGTCTAGAGCCTTTGCATTGAGGGCTATCTGAAAACGGCTGTGGCGCTGAGGTTGCCTGATAATGTGGAGTTGATGGCATGTGAAACCCGCATGTGGAGCATTCGTTTGTGTGGGATGCTCACCAAGCTTCATTTCAGTCCTAGGTGCTCAACGGGCACTATGCATAGAGTGTGAAAACTGAGTTTCCTTGAGATCTGCTTGGAAGCCTGATGGTGTGTGAAGTTAGTGAGCCAAATGGAGTTGTTCTCCCACAAGAACCACTCGGCTTATCCTTCTTCAATATGCCCTTCTCCAACATGCAGTGTTTCCTTGATTGAATTAGCTCTCACACCAATATTTGCGTCTAGAGCCTTTGCATTGAGGGCTATCTGAAAACGGCTGTGGCGCTGAAGTTGCCTGAGAATATGGAGTTGGTGGCATGTGAAACCCGCATGTGGAGCATTCGTTTGTGTGGGATGCTCTACCAGGTTCATTCCTAGATAATGCCCTCAAAGGGCACTAAGCATAGAGTGTGAAAACTGAGTTTCCTTGAGAGCTGCTTGCAAGCCTGATGGTGTGTGAAGTTAGTGAGCCAAATGGAGTTGTTCTCCCACAAGATCCACTAGGCTGATCCTTCTTCAATATGCCCTTCACCAACATGCAGTGTTTCCTTGATTGAATTAGCTCTCACACCAATATTTGCGTCTAGAGCCTTTGCATTGAGGGCTATCTGAAAACGGCTGTGGCGCTGAAGTTGACTGAGAATGTGGAGTTGGTGGCATGTGAAACCCGCATGTGGAGCATTCGTTTGCGTGGGATGCTCACCAAGCTTCATTTCAGTCATAGGCATTCAAAGGGCACTAAGCATAGAGTGTGAAACCTGAGTTTCCTTGAGAGCTGCTTGGAAGCCTGATGGTGTGTGAAGTTAGTGAGCCAAATGGAGTTGTTCTCCCACAAGAACCACTCGGCTGATCCTTCTTCAATATGCCCTTCACCAACATGCAGTGTTTCCTTGATTGAATTAGCTCTCACACCAATATTTGCGTCTAGAGCCTTTGCATTGAGGGCTATCTGAAAACGGCTGTGGCGCTGAAGTTGCCTGAGAATGTGGAGTTGGTGGCATGTGAAACCCGCATGTGGAGCATTCGTTTGTGTGGGATGCTCTACCAGGTTCATTCTTAGATAATGCACTCAAAGTGCACTAAGCATAGTGTGAAAACTGAGTTTCCTTGAGAGCTGCTTGGAAGCCTGATGGTGTGTGAAGTTAGTGAGCCAAATGGAGTTGTTCTCCCACAAGAACCACTCGGCTGATCCTTCTTCAATATGCCCTTCACCAACATGCAGTGTTTCCTTGATTGAATTAGCTCTCACACCAATATTTGCGTCTAGAGCCTTTGCATTGAGGGCTATCTGAAAACGGCTGTGGCGCTGAAGTTGCCTGTGAATGTGGAGTTGGTGGCATGTGAAACCCGCATGTGGAGCATTCATTTTGTGAGATACTCTACCAGGTTCATTCCTAGATAATGCACTCAAAGAACACTAAGCATAGAGTGTGAAAACTGATTTTCCTTGAGAGCTGCTTGGAAGCCTGATGCTGTGTGAAGTTAGTGAGCCAAATGGAGTTGTTCTCCCACAAGAACCACTCGGCTGATCCTTCTTCAACATGCCCTTCACCAACATGCATTGTTTCCTTGATTGAATTAGCTCTCACACCAATATTTGCGTCTAGAGCCTTTGCATTGAGGGCTATCTGAAAACGGCTGTGGCGCTGAAGTTGCCTGAGAATGCGGAGTTGGTGGCATGTGAAACCCGCATGTGGAGCATTCGTTTTGCGTGGGATGCTCACCAAGCTTCATTTCAGTCCTAGGCATTCAAAGGGCACTAAGCATAGAGTGTGAAAACTGAGTTTCCTTGAGAGCTGCTTGCATGCCTGATGGTGTGTGAAGTTAGGGAGCAAAATGGAGTTGTTCTCCCACAAGAACCACTCGGTTGATTCTTCTTCAATATGCCCTTCACCAACATGCAGTGTTTCCTTGATTGAATTAGCTCTCACACCACTATTTGCGTCTAGAGCCTTTGCATTGAGGGCTATCTGAAAATGGCTGTGGCGCTGCAGTTGCCTGTGAATGTGGAGTTGCTGGCATGTGAAACCCGCATGTGGAGCATTCGTTTGTGTGGGATGCTCTACCAGGTTCATTCCTAGATAATGCACTCAAAGGGCACTAAGCATAGAATGTGAAAACTGAGTTTCCTTGAGAGCTGCTTGGAAGCCTGATGGTGGGTGAAGTTAGTGAGCCAAACGGAGTTGTTCTCCCACAAGAACCACTAGGCTGATCCTTCTTCAATATGCCCTTCACCAACATGCAGTGTTTCCTTGATTGAATTAGCTCTCACACCAATATTTGCATCTAGATCCTTTGCATTGAGGGCTATCTGAAAACGGCTGTGGCGCTGAAGTTGCCTGAGAATGTGGAGTTGGTGGCATGTGAAACCCGCATGTGGAGCATTCGTTTGTTTGGGATGCTCACCAAGCTTCATTTCAGTCCTAGGTGCTCAAAGGGCACTATGCATAGAGTGTGAAAACTGAGTTTCCTTGAGAGCTGCTTGGAAGCCTGATGGTGTGTGAAGTTAGTGAGCCAAATGGAGTTGTTCTCCCACAAGAACCACTCGGCTGATCCTTCTTCAATATGCCCTTCACCAGCATGCAGTGTTTCCTTGATTGAATTAGCTCTCACACCAATATTTGCGTCTAGAGCCTTTGCATTGAGGGCTATCTGAAAACGGCTGCGGCGCTGAAGTTGCCTGTGAATGTGGAGTTGGTGGCATGTGAAACCCGCATGTGGAGCATTCATTTTTGAGATACTCTACCAGGTTCATTCCTAGATAATGCACTCAAAGGGCACTAAGCATAGAGTGTGAAAACTGAGTTTCCTTGAGAGCTGCTTGGAAGCCTGATGCTGTGTGAAGTTAGTGAGCCAAATGGAGTTGTTCTCCCACAAGAACCACTCGGCTGATCCTTCTTCAACATGCCCTTCACCAACATGCATTGTTTCCTTGATTGAATTAGCTCTCACACCAATATTTGCGTCTAGATCCTTTGCATTGAGGGCTATCTGAAAACGGCTGTGGCGCTGAAGTTGCCTGAAATTGCGGCGTTGGTGGCATGTGAAACCCGCATGTGGAGCATTCGTTTTGCGTGGGATGCTCACCAAGCTTCATTTCAGTCCTAGGCATTCAAAGGGCACTAAGCATAGAGTGTGAAACTGAGTTTCCTTGAGAGCTGCTTGCAAGCCTGATGGTGTGTGAAGTTAGTGAGCCAAATGGAGTTGTTCTCCCACAAGAACCACTCGGTTGATTCTTCTTCAATATGCCCTTCACCAACATGCAGTGTTTCCTTGATTGAATTAGCTCTCACACCAATATTTGCGTCTAGAGCCTTTGCATTGAGGGCTATCTGAAAACGGTTGTGGCGCTGAAGTTGCCAGAGAATATGGAGTTGGTGGCATGTGAAACCCGCATGTGGAGCATTCGTTTGTGTGGGATGCTCTACCAGGTTCATTCCTAGATAATGCACTCAAAGGGCACTAAGCATAGAGTGTGAGAACTGAGTTTCCTTGAGAGCTGCTTGGAAGCCTGATGGTGTGTGAAGTTCGTGAGCAAAACGGAATTGTTCTCCCACAAGAACCACTCGGCTGATCCTTCTTCAACATGCCCTTCACCAACATGCATTGTTTCCTTGATTGAATTAGCTCTCACACCAATATTTGCGTCTAGAGCCTTTGGATTGAGGGCTATCTGAAAACGGCTGTGGCGCTGAAGTTGCCTGAGAATGTGGAGTTGGTGGCATGTGAAAACTGCATATGGAGCATTTGTTTGTGTGGGATGCTCTACTAGCTTCATTTCAGTCCTAGGCACTCAAAGGGCACTAAGCATAGAGTGTGAAAACTGAGTTTCCTTGAGAGCTGCTTGGAAGCCTGATGGTGTGTGAAGTTAGTGAGCCAAATGGAGTTGTTCTCCCACAAGAACCACTCAGCTGATCCTTCTTCAATATGCCCTTCACCAACATGCAGTGTTTCCTTGATTGAATTAGCTCTCACACCAATATTTGCGTCTAGAGCCTTTGCATTGAGGGCTATCTGAAAACGGCTGTGGCGCCTAAGTTGCCTGAGAATGTGGAGTTGGTGGCATGTGAAACCCGCATGTGGAGCATTCGTTTGTGTGGGATGCTCACCAAGCTTCATTTCAGTCCTAGGCATTCAAAGGGCAATAAGCATAGATTGTGAAAACTGAGTTTCCTTGAGAGCTGCTTGCAAACCTGATGGTGTGTGAAGTTAGTGAGCCAAATGGAGTTGTTCTCCCACAAGAACCACTCGGCTGATCCTTCTTCAACATGCCCTTCACCAACATGCAGTGTTTCCTTGATTGAATTAGCTCTCACACCAATATTTGTGTCTAGAGCCTTTGCATTGAGGGTTATCTGAAAACGGCTGAGGCGCTGAAATTGCCTGAGAATGCGGAGTTGGTGGCATGTGAAACCCGCATGTGGAGCATTCGTTTGTGTGGGATGCTCACCAAGCTTCATTTCAGTCCTAGGCATTCAAAGGGCAATAAGCATAGATTGTGAAAACTGAGTTTCCTTGAGAGCTGCTTGCAAACCTGATGCTGTGTGAAGTTAGTGAGCCAAATGGAGTTGTTCTCCCACAAGAACCACTCGGCTGATCCTTCTTCAATATGCCCTTCACCAACATGCAGTGTTTCCTTGATTGAATTAGCTCTCACACCAATATTTGCGTCTAGAGCCTTTGCATTGAGGGCTATCTGAAAACGGCTGTGGCGCTGAAGTTGCCTGAGAATGCGGAGTTGGTGGCATGTGAAACCCGCATGTGGAGCATTCGTTTGTGTGGGATGCTCACCAAGCTTCATTTCAGTCCTAGGCATTCAAAGGGCAATAAGCATAGATTGTGAAAACTGAGTTTCCTTGAGAGCTGCTTGGAAGCCTGATGCTGTGTGAAGTTAGTGAGCCAAATGGAGTTGTTCTCCCACAAGAACCACTCGGCTGATCCTTCTTCAACATGCCCTTCACCAACATGCAGTGTTTCCTTGATTGAATTAGCTCTCACACCAATATTTGTGTCTAGAGCCTTTGCATTGAGGGTTATCTGAAAACGGCTGTGGCACTAAAGTTGCCTGAGAATGTGGAGTTGGTGGCATGTGAAACCCCCATGTGGAGCATTCGTTTGTGTGGGATGCTCTACCAGGTTCATTCCTAGATAATGCACTCAAAGGGCACTAAGCATAGAGTGTGAAAACTGAGTTTCCTTGAGAGCTGCTTGCAAGCCTGATGGTGTGAGGTTAGTGAGCCAAATGGAGTTGTTCTCCCACAAGATCCACTAGGCTGATCCTTCTTCAATATGCCCTTCACCAACATGCAGTGTTTCCTTGATTGAATAACCTCTCACACCAATATTTGCGTCTAGAGCCTTTGCATTGAGGGCTATCTGAAAATGGCTGTGGCGCTGAAGTTGCCTGAGAATGTGGAGTTGGTGGCATGTGAAACCCGCATGTGGAGCATTCGTTTGTGTGTGATGCTCTACCAGGTTCATTCCTAGATAATGCACTCAAAGGGCACTAAGCATAGAGTGTGAAAACTGAGTTTCCTTGAGAGCTGCTTGGAAGCCTGATGCTGTGTGAAGTTAGTGAGCCAAATGGAGTTGTTCTCCCACAAGAACCACTCGGCTGATCCTTCTTCAACATGCCCTTCACCAACACGCAGTGTTTCCTTGATTGAATTAGCTCTCACACCAATATTTGCGTCTAGAGCCTTTGCATTGAGGGCTATCTGAAAACGGCTGTGGCGCTGAAGTTGCCTGAGAATGCGGAGTTGGTGGCATGTGAAACCCGAATGTGGAGCATTCGTTTTGCGTGGGATGCTCACCAAGCTTCATTTCAGTCCTAGGCATTCAAAGGGCACTAAGCATAGAGTGTGAAAACTGAGTTTCCTTGAGAGCTGCTTGGAAGCCTGATGGTGTGTGAAGTTAGTGAGCCAAATGGAGTTGTTCTCCCACAAGATCCACTCGGCTGATCCTTCTTCAATATGCCCTTCACCAAAATGCAGTGTTTCCTTGATTGAATAAGCTCTCACACCAATATTTGCGTCTAGAGCCTTTGCATTGAGGGCTATCTGAAAATGGCTGTGGCGCTGAAGTTGCCTGTGAATGTGGAGTTGGTGGCATGTGAAACCCGCATGTGGAGCATTCGTTTGTGTGGGATGCTCTACCAGGTTCATTCTTAGATAATGCACTCAAAGGGCACTAAGCATAGAGTGTGAAAACTGAGTTTCCTTGAGAGCTGCTTGGAAGCCTGATGGTGTGTGACGTTAGTGAGCCAAATGGAGTTGTTCTCCCACAAGAACCACTCGGCTGATCCTTCTTCAATATGCCCTTCGCCAACATGCAGTGTTTCCTTGATTGAATAAGCTCTCACACCAATATTTGCGTCTACAGCCTTTGCATTGAGGGCTATCTGAAAATGGCTGTGGCGCTGAAGTTGCCTGAGAATGTGGAGTTGGTGGCATGTGAAACCCGCATGTGGAGCATTCGTTTGTGTGGGATGCTCTACCAGGTTCATTCCTAGATAATGCACTCAAAGGGCACTAAGCCTAGAGTGTGAAAACTGAGTTTCCTTGAGAGCTGCTTGGAAGCCTGATGGTGTGTGAAGTTAGTGAGCCAAATGGAGTTGTTCTCCCACAAGAACCACTAAGTTGATTCTTCTTCAATATGCCCTTCACCAACATGCAGTGTTTCCTTGATTGAATTAGCTCTCACACCAATATTTGCGTCTAGTGCCTTTGCATTGAGGGCTATCTGAAAACGGCTGTGGTGCTGAAGTTGCCTGTGAATGTGGAGTTGGTGGCATGTGAAACCCGCATGTGGAGCATTCGTTTGTGTGGGATGCTCTACCAGGTTCATTCCTAGATCATGCACTAAAAGGGCACTAAGCATAGAGTGTAAAAACTGAGTTTCCTTGACAGCTGCTTGGAAGCCTGATGGTGTGTGAAGTTAGTGAGCCAAATGGAGTTGTTCTCCCACAAGAACCACTCGGCTGATCCTTCTTCAATATGCCCTTCACCAACATGCAGTGTTTCCTTGATTGAATTAGCTCTCACACCAATATTTGCGTCTAGAGCCTTTGCATTGAGGGCTATCTGAAAATGGCTGTGGCGCTGAAGTTGCCTGTGAATGTGGAGTTGGTGGCATGTGAAACCCGCATGTGGAGCATTCGTTTGTGTGGGATGCTCTACCAGGTTCATTCCTAGATAATGCACTCAAAGGGCACGAAGCATAGAGTGTGAAAGCTGAGTTTCCTTGAGAGCTGCTTGGAAGCCTGATGGTGTGTGAAGTTAGTGAGCCAAATGGAGTTGTTCTCCCACAAGAACCACTCGGCTGATCCTTCTTCAACATGCCCTTCACCAACATGCAGTGTTTCCTTGATTGAATTAGCTCTCACAAAAATATTTGCGTCTAGAGCCTTTGCATTGAGGGCTATCTGAAAACGGCTGTGGCGCTGAAGTTGCCTGTGAATGTGGAGTTGGTGGCATGTGAAACCCGCATGTGGAGCATTCGTTTGTGTGGGATTCTCACCAAGCTTCATTTCAGTCCTAGGTGCTAAAAGGGCACTATGCATAGAGTGTGAAAACTGAGTTTCCTTGAGAGCTGCTTGGAAGCCTGATGGTGTGTGAAGTTAGTGAGCCAAACAGAGTTGTTCTCCCACAAGAACCACTCGGCTGATCCTTCTTCAATATGCGCTTCACCAACATGCAGTGTTTCCTTGATTGAATTAGCTCTCACACCAATATTTGCGTCTAGAGCCTTTGCATTGAGGGCTATCTGAAAACGGCTGTGGCGCTGAAGTTGCCTGTGAATGTTCAGTTGGTGGCATGTGAAACCCGCATGTGGAGCATTCATTTTGTGAGATGCTCTACCAGGTTCATTCCTAGATAATGCACTCAAAGGGCACTAAGCATAGAGTGTGAAAACTGAGTTTCCTTGAGAGCTGCTTGCAAGCCTGATGGTGTGTGAAGTTAGTGAGCCAAACGGAGTTGTTCTCCCACAAGAACCATTCGGCTGATCCTTCTTCAATATGCCCTTCAACAACATGCAGTGTTTCCTTGATTGAATTAGCTCTCACACCAATATTTGCGTCTAGAGCCTTTGCATTGAGGGCTATCTGAAAACGGCTGTGGCGCTGAATTTGCCTGAGAATGTGGAGTTGGTGGCATGTGAAACCCGCATGTGGAGCATTCGTTTGTGTGGGATGCTCACCAAGCTTCATTTCAGTCCTAGGCACTCAAAGGGCACTAAGCATAGAGTGTGAAAACTGAGTTTCCTTGAGAGCTGCTTGGAAGCCTGATGGTGTGTGAAGTTAGTGAGCCAAATGGAGTTGCTCTCCCACAAGAACCACTCGGCTGATCCTTCTTCAACATGCCCTTCACCAACATGCAGTGTTTCCTTGATTGAATTAGCTCTCACACCAATATTTCGTATAGAGCCTTTGCATTGAGGGCTATCTGAAATTGGCTGTGGCGCTGAAGTTGCCTAATAATGTGGAGTTGGTGGCATGTGAAACCCGCATGTGGAGCATTCGTTTGTGTGGGATGCTCTACCAGGTTCATTCCTAGATAATGCACTCAAAGGGAACCAAGCATAGAGTGTAAAAACTGAGTTTCCTTGAGAGCTGCTTGGAAGCCTGATGGTGTGTGAAGTTAGTGAGCCAAATGGAGTTGTTCTCCCACAAAAACCACTCGGCTGATCCTTCTTCAATATGCCCTTCACCAACATGCAGTGTTTCCTTGATTGAATTAGCTCTCACACTAATATTTGCGTCTAGAGCCTTTGCATTGAGGGCTATCTGAAAACGGCTGTGGCGCTGAAGTTGCCTGCGAATGTGTAGTTGGTGGCATGTGAAACCCGCATGTGGAGCATTCGTTTGTGTGGGATGCTCACCAAGCTTCATTTCAGTCCTAGGCACTCAAAGGGCACTAAGCATAGAGTGTGAAAACTGAGTTTCCTTGAGAGCTGCTTGGAAGCCTGATGGTGTGTGAAGTTAGTGAGCCAAATGGAGTTGCTCTCCCACAAGAACCACTCGGCTGATCCTTCTTCAACATGCCCTTCACCAACATGCAGTGTTTCCTTGATTGAATTAGCTCTCACACCAATATTTCGTATAGAGCCTTTGCATTGAGGGCTATCTGAAAACGGCTGTGGCGCTGAAGTTGCCTGAGAATGTGGAGTTGGTGGCATGTGAAACCCGCATGTGGAGCATTCGTTTGTGTGGGATTCTCACCAAGCTTCATTTCAGTCCTAGTCACTCAAAGGGCACTATGCATAGAGTGTGAAAACTGAGTTTCCTTGAGAGCTGCTTGGAAGCCTGATGGTGTGTGAAGTTAGTGAGCCAAATGGAGTTGTTCTCGCACAAGAACCACTCAGCTGATCCTTCTTCAATATGCCCTTCACCAATATGCAGTGTTTCCTTGATTGAATTAGCTCTCACACCAATATTTGCGTCTAGAGCCTTTGCATTGAGGGCTATCTGAAAACGGCTGTGGCGCTGAAGTTGCCTGCAAATGTGGAGTTGGTGGCATGTGAAACCCGCATGTGGAGCATTCGTTTGTGTGGGATGCTCTACCAGGTTCATTACTAGATAATGCACTCAAAGGGCACTAAGCATAGAGTGTGAAAACGGAGTTTCCTTGAGAGCTGCTTGGAAGCCTGATGGTGTGTGAAGTTAGTGAGCCAAATGGAGTTGCTCTCCCACAAGAACCACTCGGCTGATCCTTCTTCAATATGCCCTTCACCAACATGCAGTGTTTCCTTGATTGAATTAGCTCTCACACTAATATTTGCGTCTAGAGCCTTTGCATTGAGGGCTATCTGAAATTGGCTGTGGCGCTGAAGTTGCCTAATAATGTGGAGTTGGTGGCATGTGAAACCCGCATGTGGAGCATTCGTTTGTGTGGGCTGCTCTACCAGGTTCATTCCTAGATAATGCACTCAACGGGCACTAAGCATAGAGTGTGAAAACTGAGTTTCCTTGAGAGCTGCTTGGAAGCCTGATGGTGTGTGAAGATTGTGAGCCAAATGGAGTTGTTCTCCCACAAGAACCACTCGGCTGCTCCTTCTTCAATATGCCCTTCACCAACATGCAGTGTTTCCTTGATTGAATTAGCTCTCACACCAATATTTGCGTCTAGAGCCTTTGCATTGAGGGCTATCTGAAAACGGCTGTGGCGCTGAAGTTGCCTAATAATGTGGAGTTGGTGGCATGTGAAACCCGCATGTGGAGCATTCGTTTGTGTGGGATCCTCACCAAGCTTCATTTCAGTCCTAGGCACTCAAAGGGCACTAAGCATAGAGTGTGAAAACTGAGTTTCCTTGAGAGCTGCTTGGAAGCCTGATGGTGTGTGAAGTTAGTGAGCCAAATGGAGTTGTTCTACCACAAGAACCACTCGGCTAATCCTTCTTCCATATGCCCTTCACCAACATGCAGTGTTTCCTTGATTGAATTAGCTCTCACACCAATATTTGCGTCTAGAGCCTTTGCATTGAGGACTATCTGAAAACGGCTATGGCGCTGAGGTTGCCTGAGAATGTGGAGTTGGTGGCATGTGAAACCCGCATGTGGAGCATTCGTTTGCGTGGGATGCTCACCAAGCTTCATTTCAGTCCTAGTCACTCAAAGGGCACTAAGCATAGAGTGTGAAACCTGAGTTTCCTTGAGAGCTGCTTGGAAGCCTGATGGTGTGTGAAGTTAGTGAGCCAAATGGAGTTGTTCTCCCACAAGAACCACTCGGCTGATCCTTCTTCAATATGCCCTTCACCAACATGCAGTGTTTCCTTGATTGAATTAGCTCTCACACCAATATTTGCGTCTAGAGCCTTTGCATTGAGGGCTATCTGAAAACGGCTGTGGTGCTGAAGTTGCCTGTGAATGTGGAGTTGGTGGCATGTGAAACCCGCATGTGGAGCATTCGTTTGTGTGGGATGCTCTACCAGGTTAATTCCTAGATAATGCACTCAAAGGGCACTAAGCATAGAGTGTGAAAACTGAGTTTCCTTGAGAGCTGCTTGGAAGCCTGATGGTGTGTGAAGTTAGTGAGCCAAATGGAGTTGTTCTCCCACAACAACCACTTGGCTGATCCTTCTTCAATATGCCCTTCACCAACATGCAGTGTTTCCTTGTTTCAATTAGCTCTCACACCAATATTTGCGTCTAGAGCCTTTGCATTGAGGGCTATCTGAAAACGGCTGTGGTGCTGAAGTTCCCTGTGAATGTGGAGTTGGTGGCATGTGAAACCCGCATGTGGAGCATTCGTTTGTGTGGGATGCTCTACCAGGTTCATTCCTAGATAATTCACTCAAAGGGCACTAAGCATAGAGTGTGAAAACTGAGTTTCCTTGAGAGCTGCTTGGAAGCCTGATGGTGTGTGAAGTTAGTGAGCCAAATGGAGTTGTTCTACCACAAGAACCACTCGGCTGATCCTTCTTCAATATGCCCTTCACCAACATGCAGTGTTTCCTTGATTGAATTAGCTCTCACACCAATATTTGCGTCTAGAGCCTTTGCATTGAGGACTATCTGAAAACGGCTATGGCGCTGAGGTTGCCTGAGAATGTGGAGTTGGTGGCATGTGAAACCCGCATGTGGAGCATTCGTTTGCGTGGGATGCTCACCAAGCTTCATTTCAGTCCTAGGCACTCAAAGGGCACTAAGCATAGAGTGTGAAACCTGAGTTTCCTTGAGAGCTGCTTGGAAGCCTGATGGTGTGTGAAGTTAGTGAGCCAAATGGAGTTGTTCTCCCACAAGAACCACTTGGCTGATCCTTCTTCAATATGCCCTTCACCAACATGCAGTGTTTCCTTGATTGAATTAGCTCTCACACCAATATTTGCGTCTAGAGCCTTTGCATTGAGGACTATCTGAAAACGGCTATGGCGCTGAGGTTGCCTGAGAATGTGGAGTTGGTGGCATGTGAAACCCACATGTGGAGCATTCGTTTGCGTGGGATGCTCACCAAGCTTCATTTCAGGCCTAGGCACTCAAAGGGCACTAAGCATAGAGTGTGAAACCTGAGTTTCCTTGAGAGCTGCTTGGAAGCCTGATGGTGTGTGAAGTTAGTGAGCCAAATGGAGTTGTTTTCCCACAAGAACCACTCGGCTGATCCTTCTTCAATATGCCCTTCACCAACATGCAGTGTTTCCTTGATTGAATTAGCTCTCACACCAATATTTGCGTCTAGAGCCTTTGCATTGAGGGCTATCTGAAAACGGCTGTGGCGCTGAAGTTGCCTGTGAATGTGGAGTTGGTGGCATGTGAAACCCGCATGTGGAGCATTCGTTTGTGTGGGATGCTCCACCAGGTTCATTCCTAGATAATGCACTCAAAGGGCACTAAGCATAGAGTGTGAAAACTGAGTTTCCTTGAGAGCTGCTTGGAAGCCTGATGGTGTGTGAAGTTAGTGAGCCAAATGGAGTTGTTCTCCCACAAGAACCACTCGGCTGATCCTTCTTCAATATGCCCTTCACCAACATGCAGTGTTTCCTTGATTGAATTAGCTCTCACACCAATATTTGCGTCTAGAGCCTTTGCATTGAGGGCTATCTGAAAACGGCTGTGGTGCTGAAGTTCCCTGTGAATGTGGAGTTGGTGGCATGTGAAACCCGCATGTGGAGCATTCGTTTGTGTGGGATGCTCTACCAGGTTCATTCCTAGATAATGCACTCAAAGGGCACTAAGCATAGAGTGTGAAAACTGAGTTTCCTTGAGAGCTGCTTGGAAGCCTGATGGTGTGTGAAGTTAGTGAGCCAAATGGAGTTGTTCTCCCACAAGAACCACTCGGCTGATCCTTCTTCAATATGCCCTTCACCAACATGCAGTGTTTCCTTGATTGAATTAGCTCTCACACTAATATTTGCGTTTAGAACTTTTGCTTTGAGGGCTATCTGAAAACGGCTGTGGCGCTGAAGTTGCCTGTGAATGTGGAGTTGGTGGCATGTGAAACCCGCATGTGGAGCATTCGTTTGTGTGGGATGCTTTACCAGGTTCATTCCTAGATAATGCACTCAAAGGGCACTAAGCATAGAGTGTGAAAACTGAGTTTCCTTGAGAGCTGCTTGGAAGCCTGATGGTATGTGAAGTTAGTGAGCCAAATGGAGTTGTTCTCCCACAAGATCCACTTGGCTGATCCTTCTTCAATATGCCCTTCACCAACATGCAGTGTTTCCTTGATTGAATTAGCTCTCACACCAATATTTGCGTCTAGAGCCTTTGCATTGAGGGCTATCTGAAAACGGCTGTGGTGCTGAAGTTGCCTGTGAATGTGGAGTTGGTGGCATGTGAAAACCGCATGTGGAGCATTCGTTTGTGTGGGATGCTCACCAAGTTTCTTTTCAGTCCTTGGCACTCAAAGGGCAATAAGCATAGAGTGTGAAAACCGAGTTTCCTTGAGAGCTGCTTGGAAGCCTGATGGTGTGTGAAGTTAGTGAGCCAAATGGAGTTGTTCTCCCACAAGAACCACTCGGCTGATCCTTCTTCAATATGCCCTTCACCAACATGCAGTGTTTCCTTGATTGAATTAGCTCTCACACCAATATTTGCGTCTAGAGCCTTTGCATTGAGGGCTATCTGAAAACGGCTGTGGCGCTGAAGTTGCCTGAGAATGTGGAGTTGGTGGCATGTGAAACCCGCATGTGGAGCATTCGTTTGTGTGGGATGCTCTACCAGGTTCATTCCTAGATAATGCATTCAAAGGGCAGTAAGCATAAAGTGTGAAAAGTGAGTTTCCTTGAGAGCTGCTTGGAAGCCTGATGGTGTGTGAAGTTAGTGAACCAAATGGAGTTGCTCTCCCACAAGAACCACTCGGCTGATCCTTCTTCAATATGCCCTTCACCAACATGCAGTGTTTCCTTGATTGAATTAGCTCTCACACCAATATTTGCGTCTAGAGCCTTTGCATTGAGGGCTATCTGAAAACGGCTGTGGCGCTGAGGTTGCCTGAGAATGTGGAGTTGGTGGCATGTGAAACCCGCATGTGGAGCATTCGTTTGTGTGGGATCCTCACCAAGCTTCATTTCAGTCCTAATCACTCAAAGGGCACTAAGCATAGAGTGTGAAAACTGAGTTTCCTTGAGAGCTCCTTGGAAGCCTGATGGTGTATGAATTTAGTGAGCCAAATGGAGTTGTTCTACCACAAGAACCACTCGGCTGATCCTTCTTCAATATGCCCTTCACCAACATGCAGTGTTTCCTTGATTGAATTAGCTCTCACACCAATATTTGCGTCTAGAGCCTTTGCATTGAGGACTATCTGAAAACGGCTATGGCGCTGAGGTTGCCTGAGAATGTGGAGTTGGTGGCATGTGAAACCCGCATGTGGAGCATTCGTTTGTGTGGGATGCTCACCAAGCTTCATTTCAGTCCTAGGCACTCAAAGGGCACGAAGCATAGAGTGTGAAACCTGAGTTTCCTTGAGAGCTGCTTGGAAGCCTGATGGTGTGTGAAGTTAGTGAGCCAAATGGAGTTGTTTTCCCACAAGAACCACTCGGCTGATCCTTCTTCAATATGCCCTTCACCAACATGCAGTGTTTCCTTGATTGAATTAGCTCTCACACCAATATTTGCGTCTAGAGCCTTTGCATTGAGGGCTATCTGAAAACGGCTGTGGCGCTGAAGTTGCCTGTGAATGTGGAGTTGGTGGCATGTGAAACCCGCATGTGGAGCATTCGTTTGTGTGGGATGCTCCACCAGGTTCATTCCTAGATAATGCACTCAAAGGGCACTAAGCATAGAGTGTGAAAACTGAGTTTCCTTGAGAGCTGCTTGGAAGCCTGATGGTGTGTGAAGTTAGTGAGCCAAATGGAGTTGTTCTCCCACAAGAACCACTCGGCTGATCCTTCTTCAATATGCCCTTCACCAACATGCAGTGTTTCCTTGATTGAATTAGCTCTCACACCAATATTTGCGTCTAGAGCCTTTGCATTGAGGGCTATCTGAAAACGGCTGTGGTGCTGAAGTTCCCTGTGAATGTGGAGTTGGTGGCATGTGAAACCCGCATGTGGAGCATTCGTTTGTGTGGGATGCTCTACCAGGTTCATTCCTAGATAATTCACTCAAAGGGCACTAAGCATAGAGTGTGAAAACTGAGTTTCCTTGAGAGCTGCTTGGAAGCCTGATGGTGTGTGAAGTTAGTGAGCCAAATGGAGTTGTTCTCCCACAAGAACCACTCGGCTGATCCTTCTTCAATATGCCCTTCACCAACATGCAGTGTTTCCTTGATTGAATTAGCTCTCACAAAAATATTTGCGTCTAGAGCCTTTGCATTGAGGGCTATCTGAAAACGGCTGTGGCGCTGAAGTTGCCTGTGAATGTGGAGTTGGTGGCATGTGAAACCCGCATGTGGAGCATTCGTTTGTGTGGGATTCTCACCAAGCTTCATTTCAGTCCTAGGTGCTAAAAGGGCACTATGCATAGAGTGTGAAAACTGAGTTTCCTTGAGAGCTGCTTGGAAGCCTGATGGTGTGTGAAGTTAGTGAGCCAAACAGAGTTGTTCTCCCACAAGAACCACTCGGCTGATCCTTCTTCAATATGCGCTTCACCAACATGCAGTGTTTCCTTGATTGAATTAGCTCTCACACCAATATTTGCGTCTAGAGCCTTTGCATTGAGGGCTATCTGAAAACGGCTGTGGCGCTGAAGTTGCCTGTGAATGTTCAGTTGGTGGCATGTGAAACCCGCATGTGGAGCATTCATTTTGTGAGATGCTCTACCAGGTTCATTCCTAGATAATGCACTCAAAGGGCACTAAGCATAGAGTGTGAAAACTGAGTTTCCTTGAGAGCTGCTTGGAAGCCTGATGGTGTGTGAAGTTAGTGAGCCAAACGGAGTTGTTCTCCCACAAGAACCACTCGGCTGATCCTTCTTCAATATGCCCTTCAACAACATGCAGTGTTTCCTTGATTGAATTAGCTCTCACACCAATATTTGCGTCTAGAGCCTTTGCATTGAGGGCTATCTGAAAACGGCTGTGGCGCTGAATTTGCCTGAGAATGTGGAGTTGGTGGCATGTGAAACCCGCATGTGGAGCATTCGTTTGTGTGGGATGCTCACCAAGCTTCATTTCAGTCCTAGGCACTCAAAGGGCACTAAGCATAGAGTGTGAAAACTGAGTTTCCTTGAGAGCTGCTTGGAAGCCTGATGGTGTGTGAAGTTAGTGAGCCAAATGGAGTTGCTCTCCCACAAGAACCACTCGGCTGATCCTTCTTCAACATGCCCTTCACCAACATGCAGTGTTTCCTTGATTGAATTAGCTCTCACACCAATATTTCGTATAGAGCCTTTGCATTGAGGGCTATCTGAAATTGGCTGTGGCGCTGAAGTTGCCTAATAATGTGGAGTTGGTGGCATGTGAAACCCGCATGTGGAGCATTCGTTTGTGTGGGATGCTCTACCAGGTTCATTCCTAGATAATGCACTCAAAGGGAACCAAGCATAGAGTGTAAAAACTGAGTTTCCTTGAGAGCTGCTTGGAAGCCTGATGGTGTGTGAAGTTAGTGAGCCAAATGGAGTTGTTCTCCCACAAAAACCACTCGGCTGATCCTTCTTCAATATGCCCTTCACCAACATGCAGTGTTTCCTTGATTGAATTAGCTCTCACACTAATATTTGCGTCTAGAGCCTTTGCATTGAGGGCTATCTGAAAACGGCTGTGGCGCTGAAGTTGCCTGCGAATGTGTAGTTGGTGGCATGTGAAACCCGCATGTGGAGCATTCGTTTGTGTGGGATGCTCACCAAGCTTCATTTCAGTCCTAGGCACTCAAAGGGCACTAAGCATAGAGTGTGAAAACTGAGTTTCCTTGAGAGCTGCTTGGAAGCCTGATGGTGTGTGAAGTTAGTGAGCCAAATGGAGTTGCTCTCCCACAAGAACCACTCGGCTGATCCTTCTTCAATATGCCCTTCACCAACATGCAGTGTTTCCTTGATTGAATTAGCTCTCACACCAATATTTCGTATAGAGCCTTTGCATTGAGGGCTATCTGAAAACGGCTGTGGCGCTGAAGTTGCCTGAGAATGTGGAGTTGGTGGCATGTGAAACCCGCATGTGGAGCATTCGTTTGTGTGGGATTCTCACCAAGCTTCATTTCAGTCCTAGTCACTCAAAGGGCACTATGCATAGAGTGTGAAACCTGAGTTTCCTTGAGAGCTGCTTGGAAGCCTGATGGTGTGTGAAGTTAGTGAGCCAAATGGAGTTGTTCTCGCACAAGAACCACTCAGCTGATCCTTCTTCAATATGCCCTTCACCAATATGCAGTGTTTCCTTGATTGAATTAGCTCTCACACCAATATTTGCGTCTAGAGCCTTTGCATTGAGGGCTATCTGAAAACGGCTGTGGCGCTGAAGTTGCCTGCAAATGTGGAGTTGGTGGCATGTGAAACCCGCATGTGGAGCATTCGTTTGTGTGGGATGCTCTACCAGGTTCATTACTAGATAATGCACTCAAAGGGCACTAAGCATAGAGTGTGAAAACGGAGTTTCCTTGAGAGCTGCTTGGAAGCCTGATGGTGTGTGAAGTTAGTGAGCCAAATGGAGTTGCTCTCCCACAAGAACCACTCGGCTGATCCTTCTTCAATATGCCCTTCACCAACATGCAGTGTTTCCTTGATTGAATTAGCTCTCACACTAATATTTGCGTCTAGAGCCTTTGCATTGAGGGCTATCTGAAATTGGCTGTGGCGCTGAAGTTGCCTAATAATGTGGAGTTGGTGGCATGTGAAACCCGCATGTGGAGCATTCGTTTGTGTGGGCTGCTCTACCAGGTTCATTCCTAGATAATGCACTCAACGGGCACTAAGCATAGAGTGTGAGAACTGAGTTTCCTTGAGAGCTGCTTGGAAGCCTGATGGTGTGTGAAGATTGTGAGCCAAATGGAGTTGTTCTCCCACAAGAACCACTCGGCTGCTCCTTCTTCAATATGCCCTTCACCAACATGCAGTGTTTCCTTGATTGAATTAGCTCTCACACCAATATTTGCGTCTAGAGCCTTTGCATTGAGGGCTATCTGAAAACGGCTGTGGCGCTGAAGTTGCCTAATAATGTGGAGTTGGTGGCATGTGAAACCCGCATGTGGAGCATTCGTTTGTGTGGGATCCTCACCAAGCTTCATTTCAGTCCTAGGCACTCAAAGGGCACTAAGCATAGAGTGTGAAAACTGAGTTTCCTTGAGAGCTGCTTGGAAGCCTGATGGTGTGTGAAGTTAGTGAGCCAAATGGAGTTGTTCTACCACAAGAACCACTCGGCTAATCCTTCTTCCATATGCCCTTCACCAACATGCAGTGTTTCCTTGATTGAATTAGCTCTCACACCAATATTTGCGTCTAGAGCCTTTGCATTGAGGACTATCTGAAAACGGCTATGGCGCTGAGGTTGCCTGAGAATGTGGAGTTGGTGGCATGTGAAACCCGCATGTGGAGCATTCGTTTGCGTGGGATGCTCACCAAGCTTCATTTCAGTCCTAGTCACTCAAAGGGCACTAAGCATAGAGTGTGAAACCTGAGTTTCCTTGAGAGCTGCTTGGAAGCCTGATGCTGTGTGAAGTTAGTGAGCCAAATGGAGTTGTTCTCCCACAAGAACCACTCGGCTGATCCTTCTTCAATATGCCCTTCACCAACATGCAGTGTTTCCTTGATTGAATTAGCTCTCACACCAATATTTGCGTCTAGAGCCTTTGCATTGAGGGCTATCTGAAAACGGCTGTGGTGCTGAAGTTGCCTGTGAATGTGGAGTTGGTGGCATGTGAAACCCGCATGTGGAGCATTCGTTTGTGTGGGATGCTCTACCAGGTTCATTCCTAGATAATGCACTCAAAGGGCACTAAGCATAGAGTGTGAAAACTGAGTTTCCTTGAGAGCTGCTTGGAAGCCTGATGGTGTGTGAAGTTAGTGAGCCAAATGGAGTTGTTCTCCCACAAGAACCACTTGGCTGATCCTTCTTCAATATGCCCTTCACCAACATGCAGTGTTTCCTTGTTTCAATTAGCTCTCACACCAATATTTGCGTCTAGAGCCTTTGCATTGAGGGCTATCTGAAAACGGCTGTGGTGCTGAAGTTCCCTGTGAATGTGGAGTTGGTGGCATGTGAAACCCGCATGTGGAGCATTCGTTTGTGTGGGATGCTCTACCAGGTTCATTCCTAGATAATTCACTCAAAGGGCACTAAGCATAGAGTGTGAAAACTGAGTTTCCTTGAGAGCTGCTTGGAAGCCTGATGGTGTGTGAAGTTAGTGAGCCAAATGGAGTTGTTCTACCACAAGAACCACTCGGCTGATCCTTCTTCAATATGCCCTTCACCAACATGCAGTGTTTCCTTGATTGAATTAGCTCTCACACCAATATTTGCGTCTAGAGCCTTTGCATTGAGGACTATCTGAAAACGGCTATGGCGCTGAGGTTGCCTGAGAATGTGGAGTTGGTGGCATGTGAAACCCGCATGTGGAGCATTCGTTTGCGTGGGATGCTCACCAAGCTTCATTTCAGTCCTAGGCACTCAAAGGGCACTAAGCATAGAGTGTGAAACCTGAGTTTCCTTGAGAGCTGCTTGGAAGCCTGATGGTGTGTGAAGTTAGTGAGCCAAATGGAGTTGTTCTCCCACAAGAACCACTTGGCTGATCCTTCTTCAATATGCCCTTCACCAACATGCAGTGTTTCCTTGATTGAATTAGCTCTCACACCAATATTTGCGTCTAGAGCCTTTGCATTGAGGACTATCTGAAAACGGCTATGGCGCTGAGGTTGCCTGAGAATGTGGAGTTGGTGGCATGTGAAACCCACATGTGGAGCATTCGTTTGCGTGGGATGCTCACCAAGCTTCATTTCAGGCCTAGGCACTCAAAGGGCACTAAGCATAGAGTGTGAAACCTGAGTTTCCTTGAGAGCTGCTTGGAAGCCTGATGGTGTGTGAAGTTAGTGAGCCAAATGGAGTTGTTTTCCCACAAGAACCACTCGGCTGATCCTTCTTCAATATGCCCTTCACCAACATGCAGTGTTTCCTTGATTGAATTAGCTCTCACACCAATATTTGCGTCTAGAGCCTTTGCATTGAGGGCTATCTGAAAACGGCTGTGGCGCTGAAGTTGCCTGTGAATGTGGAGTTGGTGGCATGTGAAACCCGCATGTGGAGCATTCGTTTGTGTGGGATGCTCCACCAGGTTCATTCCTAGATAATGCACTCAAAGGGCACTAAGCATAGAGTGTGAAAACTGAGTTTCCTTGAGAGCTGCTTGGAAGCCTGATGGTGTGTGAAGTTAGTGAGCCAAATGGAGTTGTTCTCCCACAAGAACCACTCGGCTGATCCTTCTTCAATATGCCCTTCACCAACATGCAGTGTTTCCTTGATTGAATTAGCTCTCACACCAATATTTGCGTCTAGAGCCTTTGCATTGAGGGCTATCTGAAAACGGCTGTGGTGCTGAAGTTCCCTGTGAATGTGGAGTTGGTGGCATGTGAAACCCGCATGTGGAGCATTCGTTTGTGTGGGATGCTCTACCAGGTTCATTCCTAGATAATGCACTCAAAGGGCACTAAGCATAGAGTGTGAAAACTGAGTTTCCTTGAGAGCTGCTTGGAAGCCTGATGGTGTGTGAAGTTAGTGAGCCAAATGGAGTTGTTCTCCCACAAGAACCACTCGGCTGATCCTTCTTCAATATGCCCTTCACCAACATGCAGTGTTTCCTTGATTGAATTAGCTCTCACACTAATATTTGCGTTTAGAACTTTTGCTTTGAGGGCTATCTGAAAACGGCTGTGGCGCTGAAGTTGCCTGTGAATGTGGAGTTGGTGGCATGTGAAACCCGCATGTGGAGCATTCGTTTGTGTGGGATGCTTTACCAGGTTCATTCCTAGATAATGCACTCAAAGGGCACTAAGCATAGAGTGTGAAAACTGAGTTTCCTTGAGAGCTGCTTGGAAGCCTGATGGTATGTGAAGTTAGTGAGCCAAATGGAGTTGTTCTCCCACAAGATCCACTTGGCTGATCCTTCTTCAATATGCCCTTCACCAACATGCAGTGTTTCCTTGATTGAATTAGCTCTCACACCAATATTTGCGTCTAGAGCCTTTGCATTGAGGGCTATCTGAAAACGGCTGTGGTGCTGAAGTTGCCTGTGAATGTGGAGTTGGTGGCATGTGAAAACCGCATGTGGAGCATTCGTTTGTGTGGGATGCTCACCAAGTTTCTTTTCAGTCCTTGGCACTCAAAGGGCAATAAGCATAGAGTGTGAAAACCGAGTTTCCTTGAGAGCTGCTTGGAAGCCTGATGGTGTGTGAAGTTAGTGAGCCAAATGGAGTTGTTCTCCCACAAGAACCACTCGGCTGATCCTTCTTCAATATGCCCTTCACCAACATGCAGTGTTTCCTTGATTGAATTAGCTCTCACACCAATATTTGCGTCTAGAGCCTTTGCATTGAGGGCTATCTGAAAACGGCTGTGGCGCTGAAGTTGCCTGAGAATGTGGAGTTGGTGGCATGTGAAACCCGCATGTGGAGCATTCGTTTGTGTGGGATGCTCTACCAGGTTCATTCCTAGATAATGCATTCAAAGGGCAGTAAGCATAAAGTGTGAAAAGTGAGTTTCCTTGAGAGCTGCTTGGAAGCCTGATGGTGTGTGAAGTTAGTGAACCAAATGGAGTTGCTCTCCCACAAGAACCACTCGGCTGATCCTTCTTCAATATGCCCTTCACCAACATGCAGTGTTTCCTTGATTGAATTAGCTCTCACACCAATATTTGCGTCTAGAGCCTTTGCATTGAGGGCTATCTGAAAACGGCTGTGGCGCTGAGGTTGCCTGAGAATGTGGAGTTGGTGGCATGTGAAACCCGCATGTGGAGCATTCGTTTGTGTGGGATCCTCACCAAGCTTCATTTCAGTCCTAATCACTCAAAGGGCACTAAGCATAGAGTGTGAAAACTGAGTTTCCTTGAGAGCTCCTTGGAAGCCTGATGGTGTATGAATTTAGTGAGCCAAATGGAGTTGTTCTACCACAAGAACCACTCGGCTGATCCTTCTTCAATATGCCCTTCACCAACATGCAGTGTTTCCTTGATTGAATTAGCTCTCACACCAATATTTGCGTCTAGAGCCTTTGCATTGAGGACTATCTGAAAACGGCTATGGCGCTGAGGTTGCCTGAGAATGTGGAGTTGGTGGCATGTGAAACCCGCATGTGGAGCATTCGTTTGTGTGGGATGCTCACCAAGCTTCATTTCAGTCCTAGGCACTCAAAGGGCACGAAGCATAGAGTGTGAAACCTGAGTTTCCTTGAGAGCTGCTTGGAAGCCTGATGGTGTGTGAAGTTAGTGAGCCAAATGGAGTTGTTTTCCCACAAGAACCACTCGGCTGATCCTTCTTCAATATGCCCTTCACCAACATGCAGTGTTTCCTTGATTGAATTAGCTCTCACACCAATATTTGCGTCTAGAGCCTTTGCATTGAGGGCTATCTGAAAACGGCTGTGGCGCTGAAGTTGCCTGTGAATGTGGAGTTGGTGGCATGTGAAACCCGCATGTGGAGCATTCGTTTGTGTGGGATGCTCCACCAGGTTCATTCCTAGATAATGCACTCAAAGGGCACTAAGCATAGAGTGTGAAAACTGAGTTTCCTTGAGAGCTGCTTGGAAGCCTGATGGTGTGTGAAGTTAGTGAGCCAAATGGAGTTGTTCTCCCACAAGAACCACTCGGCTGATCCTTCTTCAATATGCCCTTCACCAACATGCAGTGTTTCCTTGATTGAATTAGCTCTCACACCAATATTTGCGTCTAGAGCCTTTGCATTGAGGGCTATCTGAAAACGGCTGTGGTGCTGAAGTTCCCTGTGAATGTGGAGTTGGTGGCATGTGAAACCCGCATGTGGAGCATTCGTTTGTGTGGGATGCTCTACCAGGTTCATTCCTAGATAATTCACTCAAAGGGCACTAAGCATAGAGTGTGAAAACTGAGTTTCCTTGAGAGCTGCTTGGAAGCCTGATGGTGTGTGAAGTTAGTGAGCCAAATGGAGTTGTTCTCCCACAAGAACCACTCGGCTGATCCTTCTTCAATATGCCCTTCACCAACATGCAGTGTTTCCTTGATTGAATTAGCTCTCACACTAATATTTGCGTTTAGAACTTTTTCATTGAGGGCTATCTGAAAACGGCTGTGGCGCTGAAGTTGCCTGTGAATGTGGAGTTGGTGGCATGTGAAACCCGCATGTGGAGCATTCGTTTGTGTGGGATGCTTTACCAGGTTCATTCCTAGATAATGCACTCAAAGGGCACTAAGCATAGAGTGTGAAAACTGAGTTTCCTTGAGAGCTGCTTGGAAGCCTGAAGGTATGTGAAGTTAGTGAGCCAAATGGAGTTGTTCTCCCACAAGATCCACTTGGCTGATCCTTCTTCAATATGCCCTTCACCAACATGCAGTGTTTCCTTGATTGAATTAGCTCTCACACCAATATTTGCGTCTAGAGCCTTTGCATTGAGGACTATCTGAAAACGGCTATGGCGCTGAGGTTGCCTGAGAATGTGGAGTTGGTGGCATGTGAAACCCGCATGTGGAGCATTCGTTTGCGTGGGATGCTCACCAAGCTTCATTTCAGTCCTAGTCACTCAAAGGGCACTAAGCATAGAGTGTGAAACCTGAGTTTCCTTGAGAGCTGCTTGGAAGCCTGATGGTGTGTGAAGTTAGTGAGCCAAATGGAGTTGTTTTCCCACAAGAACCACTCGGCTGATCCTTCTTCAATATGCCCTTCACCAACATGCAGTGTTTCCTTGATTGAATTAGCTCTCACACCACTATTTGCGTCTAGAGCCTTTGCATTGAGGGCTATCTGAAAACGGCTGTGGTGCTGAAGTTGCCTGTGAATGTGGAGTTGGTGGCATGTGAAACCCGCATGTGGAGCATTCGTTTGTGTGGGATGCTCTACCAGGTTCATTCCTAGATAATGCACTCAAAGGGCACTAAGCATAGAGTGTGAAAACTGAGTTTCCTTGAGAGCTGCTTGGAAGCCTGATGGTGTGTGAAGTTAGTGAGCCAAATGGAGTTGTTCTCCCACAAGAACCACTTGGCTGATCCTTCTTCAATATGCCCTTCACCAACATGCAGTGTTTCCTTGTTTCAATTAGCTCTCACACCAATATTTGCGTCTAGAGCCTTTGCATTGAGGGCTATCTGAAAACGGCTGTGGTGCTGAAGTTCCCTGTGAATGTGGAGTTGGTGGCATGTGAAACCCGCATGTGGAGCATTCGTTTGTGTGGGATGCTCTACCAGGTTCATTCCTAGATAATTCACTCAAAGGGCACTAAGCATAGAGTGTGAAAACTGAGTTTCCTTGAGAGCTGCTTGGAAGCCTGATGGTGTGTGAAGTTAGTGAGCCAAATGGAGTTGTTCTACCACAAGAACCACTCGGCTGATCCTTCTTCAATATGCCCTTCACCAACATGCAGTGTTTCCTTGATTGAATTAGCTCTCACACCAATATTTGCGTCTAGAGCCTTTGCATTGAGGACTATCTGAAAACGGCTATGGCGCTGAGGTTGCCTGAGAATGTGGAGTTGGTGGCATGTGAAACCCGCATGTGGAGCATTCGTTTGCGTGGGATGCTCACCAAGCTTCATTTCAGTCCTAGGCACTCAAAGGGCACTAAGCATAGAGTGTGAAACCTGAGTTTCCTTGAGAGCTGCTTGGAAGCCTGATGGTGTGTGAAGTTAGTGAGCCAAATGGAGTTGTTCTCCCACAAGAACCACTTGGCTGATCCTTCTTCAATATGCCCTTCACCAACATGCAGTGTTTCCTTGATTGAATTAGCTCTCACACCAATATTTGCGTCTAGAGCCTTTGCATTGAGGACTATCTGAAAACGGCTATGGCGCTGAGGTTGCCTGAGAATGTGGAGTTGGTGGCATGTGAAACCCACATGTGGAGCATTCGTTTGCGTGGGATGCTCACCAAGCTTCATTTCAGGCCTAGGCACTCAAAGGGCACTAAGCATAGAGTGTGAAACCTGAGTTTCCTTGAGAGCTGCTTGGAAGCCTGATGGTGTGTGAAGTTAGTGAGCCAAATGGAGTTGTTTTCCCACAAGAACCACTCGGCTGATCCTTCTTCAATATGCCCTTCACCAACATGCAGTGTTTCCTTGATTGAATTAGCTCTCACACCAATATTTGCGTCTAGAGCCTTTGCATTGAGGGCTATCTGAAAACGGCTGTGGCGCTGAAGTTGCCTGTGAATGTGGAGTTGGTGGCATGTGAAACCCGCATGTGGAGCATTCGTTTGTGTGGGATGCTCTACCAGGTTCATTCCTAGATAATGCACTCAAAGGGCACTAAGCATAGAGTGTGAAAACTGAGTTTCCTTGAGAGCTGCTTGGAAGCCTGATGGTGTGTGAAGTTAGTGAGCCAAATGGAGTTGTTCTCCCACAAGAACCACTCGGCTGATCCTTCTTCAATATGCCCTTCACCAACATGCAGTGTTTCCTTGATTGAATTAGCTCTCACACCAATATTTGCGTCTAGAGCCTTTGCATTGAGGGCTATCTGAAAACGGCTGTGGTGCTGAAGTTCCCTGTGAATGTGGAGTTGGTGGCATGTGAAACCCGCATGTGGAGCATTCGTTTGTGTGGGATGCTCTACCAGGTTCATTCCTAGATAATGCACTCAAAGGGCACTAAGCATAGAGTGTGAAAACTGAGTTTCCTTGAGAGCTGCTTGGAAGCCTGATGGTGTGTGAAGTTAGTGAGCCAAATGGAGTTGTTCTCCCACAAGAACCACTCGGCTGATCCTTCTTCAATATGCCCTTCACCAACATGCAGTGTTTCCTTGATTGAATTAGCTCTCACACTAATATTTGCGTTTAGAACTTTTGCATTGAGGGCTATCTGAAAACGGCTGTGGCGCTGAAGTTGCCTGTGAATGTGGAGTTGGTGGCATGTGAAACCCGCATGTGGAGCATTCGTTTGTGTGGGATGCTTTACCAGGTTCATTCCTAGATAATGCACTCAAAGGGCACTAAGCATAGAGTGTGAAAACTGAGTTTCCTTGAGAGCTGCTTGGAAGCCTGATGGTATGTGATGTTAGTGAGCCAAATGGAGTTGTTCTCCCACAAGATCCACTTGGCTGATCCTTCTTCAATATGCCCTTCACCAACATGCAGTGTTTCCTTGATTGAATTAGCTCTCACACCAATATTTGCGTCTAGAGCCTTTGCATTGAGGGCTATCTGAAAACGGCTGTGGTGCTGAAGTTGCCTGTGAATGTGGAGTTGGTGGCATGTGAAAACCGCATGTGGAGCATTCGTTTGTGTGGGATGCTCACCAAGTTTCTTTTCAGTCCTTGGCACTCAAAGGGCAATAAGCATAGAGTGTGAAAACCGAGTTTCCTTGAGAGCTGCTTGGAAGCCTGATGGTGTGTGAAGTTAGTGAGCCAAATGGAGTTGTTCTCCCACAAGAACCACTCGGCTGATCCTTCTTCAATATGCCCTTCACCAACATGCAGTGTTTCCTTGATTGAATTAGCTCTCACACCAATATTTGCGTCTAGAGCCTTTGCATTGAGGGCTATCTGAAAACGGCTGTGGCGCTGAAGTTGCCTGAGAATGTGGAGTTGGTGGCATGTGAAACCCGCATGTGGAGCATTCGTTTGTGTGGGATGCTCTACCAGGTTCATTCCTAGATAATGCATTCAAAGGGCAGTAAGCATAAAGTGTGAAAAGTGAGTTTCCTTGAGAGCTGCTTGGAAGCCTGATGGTGTGTGAAGTTAGTGAACCAAATGGAGTTGCTCTCCCACAAGAACCACTTGGCTGATCCTTCTTCAATATGCCCTTCACCAACATGCAGTGTTTCCTTGATTGAATTAGCTCTCACACCAATATTTGCGTCTAGAGCCTTTGCATTGAGGGCTATCTGAAAACGGCTGTGGCGCTGAGGTTGCCTGAGAATGTGGAGTTGGTGGCATGTGAAACCCGCATGTGGAGCATTCGTTTGTGTGGGATCCTCACCAAGCTTCATTTCAGTCCTAATCACTCAAAGGGCACTAAGCATAGAGTGTGAAAACTGAGTTTCCTTGAGAGCTCCTTGGAAGCCTGATGGTGTATGAATTTAGTGAGCCAAATGGAGTTGTTCTACCACAAGAACCACTCGGCTGATCCTTCTTCAATATGCCCTTCACCAACATGCAGTGTTTCCTTGATTGAATTAGCTCTCACACCAATATTTGCGTCTAGAGCCTTTGCATTGAGGACTATCTGAAAACGGCTATGACGCTGAGGTTGCCTGAGAATGTGGAGTTGGTGGCATGTGAAACCCGCATGTGGAGCATTCGTTTGTGTGGGATGCTCATCAAGCTTCATTTCAGTCCTAGGCACTCAAAGGGCACGAAGCATAGAGTGTGAAACCTGAGTTTCCTTGAGAGCTGCTTGGAAGCCTGATGGTGTGTGAAGTTAGTGAGCCAAATGGAGTTGTTTTCCCACAAGAACCACTCGGCTGATCCTTCTTCAATATGCCCTTCACCAACATGCAGTGTTTCCTTGATTGAATTAGCTCTCACACCAATATTTGCGTCTAGAGCCTTTGCATTGAGGGCTATCTGAAAACGGCTGTGGCGCTGAAGTTGCCTGTGAATGTGGAGTTGGTGGCATGTGAAACCCGCATGTGGAGCATTCGTTTGTGTGGGATGCTCTACCAGGTTCATTCCTAGATAATGCACTCAAAGGGCACTAAGCATAGAGTGTGAAAACTGAGTTTCCTTGAGAGCTGCTTGGAAGCCTGATGGTGTGTGAAGTTAGTGAGCCAAATGGAGTTGTTCTCCCACAAGAACCACTTGGCTGATCCTTCTCAATATGCCCTTCACCAACATGCAGTGTTTCCTTGATTGAATTAGCTCTCACACCAATATTTGCGTCTAGAGCCTTTGCATTGAGGGCTATCTGAAAACGGCTGTGGTGCTGAAGTTCCCTGTGAATGTGGAGTTGGTGGCATGTGAAACCCGCATGTGGAGCATTCGTTTGTGTGGGATGCTCTACCAGGTTCATTCCTAGATAATTCACTCAAAGGGCACTAAGCATAGAGTGTGAAAACTGAGTTTCCTTGAGAGCTGCTTGGAAGCCTGATGGTGTGTGAAGTTAGTGAGCCAAATGGAGTTGTTCTCCCACAAGAACCACTCGGCTGATCCTTCTTCAATATGCCCTTCACCAACATGCAGTGTTTCCTTGATTGAATTAGCTCTCACACTAATATTTGCGTTTAGAACTTTTGCATTGAGGGCTATCTGAAAACGGCTGTGGCGCTGAAGTTGCCTGTGAATGTGGAGTTGGTGGCATGTGAAACCCGCATGTGGAGCATTCGTTTGTGTGGGATGCTTTACCAGGTTCATTCCTAGATAATGCACTCAAAGGGCACTAAGCATAGAGTGTGAAAACTGAGTTTCCTTGAGAGCTGCTTGGAAGCCTGAAGGTATGTGAAGTTAGTGAGCCAAATGGAGTTGTTCTCCCACAAGATCCACTTGGCTGATCCTTCTTCAATATGCCCTTCACCAACATGCAGTGTTTCCTTGATTGAATTAGCTCTCACACCAATATTTGCGTCTAGAGCCTTTGCTTTGAGGGCTATCTGAAAACGGCTGTGGTGCTGAAGTTGCCTGTGAATGTGGAGTTGGTGGCATGTGAAACCCGCATGTGGAGCATTCGTTTGTGTGGGATGCTCACCAAGCTTCTTTTCAGTCCTAGGCACTCAAAGGGCAATAAGCATAGAGTGTGAAAACCGAGTTTCCTTGAGAGCTGCTTGGAAGCCTGATGGTGTGTGAAGTTAGTGAGCCAAATGGAGTTGTTCTCCCTCAAGAACCACTCGGCTGATCCTTCTTCAATATGCCCTTCACCAACATGCAGTGTTTCCTTGATTGAATTAGCTCTCACACCAATATTTGCGTCTAGAGCCTTTGCATTGAGGGCTATCTGAAAACGGCTGTGGCGCTGAAGTTGCCTGTGAATGTGGAGTTGGTGGCATGTGAAACCCGCATGTGGAGCATTCGTTTGTGTGGGATGCTCTACCAGGTTCATTCCTAGATAATGCATTCAAAGGGCAGTAAGCATAAAGTGTGAAAACTGAGTTTCCTTGAGAGCTGCTTGGAAGCCTGATGGTGTGTGAAGTTAGTGAACCAAATGGAGTTGCTCTCCCACAAGAACCACTCGGCTGATCCTTCTTCAATATGCCCTTCACCAACATGCAGTGTTTCCTTGATTGAATTAGCTCTCACACCAATATTTGCGTCTAGAGCCTTTGCATTGAGGGCTATCTGAAAACGGCTGTGGCGCTGAAGTTGCCTGAGAATGCGGAGTTGGTGTCATGTGAAACCCGCATGTGGAGCATTCGTTTGTGTGGGATCCTCACCAAGCTTCATTTCAGTCCTAATCACTCAAAGGGCACTAAGCATAGAGTGTGAAAACTGAGTTTCCTTGAGAGCTCCTTGGAAGCCTGATGGTGTATGAATTTAGTGAGCCAAATGGAGTTGTTCTACCACAAGAACCACTCGGCTGATCCTTCTTCAATATGCCCTTCACCAACATGCAGTGTTTCCTTGATTGAATTAGCTCTCACACCAATATTTGCGTCTAGAGCCTTTGCATTGAGGGCTATCTGAAAACGGCTGTGGCGCTGAAGTTGCCTGAGAATGTGGAGTTGGTGGCATGTGAAACCCGCATGTGGAGCATTCGTTTGTGTGGGATGCTCTACCAGGTTCATTCCTAGATAATGCACTCAAAGGGCACTAAGCATAGAGTGTGAAAACTGAGTTTCCTTGAGAGCTGCTTGGAAGCCTGATGGTGTGTGAAGTTAGTGAGCCAAATGGAGTTGTTCTCCCACAAGAACCACTCGGCTGATCCTTCTTCAATATGCCCTTCACCAACATGCAGTGTTTCCTTGATTGAATTAGCTCTCACACTAATATTTGCGTTTAGAACTTTTGCATTGAGGGCTATCTGAAAACGGCTGTGGCGCTGAAGTTGCCTGTGAATGTGGAGTTGGTGGCATGTGAAACCCGCATGTGGAGCATTCGTTTGTGTGGGATGCTTTACCAGGTTCATTCCTAGATAATGCACTCAAAGGGCACTAAGCATAGAGTGTGAAAACTGAGTTTCCTTGAGAGCTGCTTGGAAGCCTGATGGTATGTGATGTTAGTGAGCCAAATGGAGTTGTTCTCCCACAAGATCCACTTGGCTGATCCTTCTTCAATATGCCCTTCACCAACATGCAGTGTTTCCTTGATTGAATTAGCTCTCACACCAATATTTGCGTCTAGAGCCTTTGCATTGAGGGCTATCTGAAAACGGCTGTGGTGCTGAAGTTGCCTGTGAATGTGGAGTTGGTGGCATGTGAAAACCGCATGTGGAGCATTCGTTTGTGTGGGATGCTCACCAAGTTTCTTTTCAGTCCTTGGCACTCAAAGGGCAATAAGCATAGAGTGTGAAAACCGAGTTTCCTTGAGAGCTGCTTGGAAGCCTGATGGTGTGTGAAGTTAGTGAGCCAAATGGAGTTGTTCTCCCACAAGAACCACTCGGCTGATCCTTCTTCAATATGCCCTTCACCAACATGCAGTGTTTCCTTGATTGAATTAGCTCTCACACCAATATTTGCGTCTAGAGCCTTTGCATTGAGGGCTATCTGAAAACGGCTGTGGCGCTGAAGTTGCCTGAGAATGTGGAGTTGGTGGCATGTGAAACCCGCATGTGGAGCATTCGTTTGTGTGGGATGCTCTACCAGGTTCATTCCTAGATAATGCATTCAAAGGGCAGTAAGCATAAAGTGTGAAAAGTGAGTTTCCTTGAGAGCTGCTTGGAAGCCTGATGGTGTGTGAAGTTAGTGAACCAAATGGAGTTGCTCTCCCACAAGAACCACTCGGCTGATCCTTCTTCAATATGCCCTTCACCAACATGCAGTGTTTCCTTGATTGAATTAGCTCTCACACCAATATTTGCGTCTAGAGCCTTTGCATTGAGGGCTATCTGAAAACGGCTGTGGCGCTGAGGTTGCCTGAGAATGTGGAGTTGGTGGCATGTGAAACCCGCATGTGGAGCATTCGTTTGTGTGGGATCCTCACCAAGCTTCATTTCAGTCCTAATCACTCAAAGGGCACTAAGCATAGAGTGTGAAAACTGAGTTTCCTTGAGAGCTCCTTGGAAGCCTGATGGTGTATGAATTTAGTGAGCCAAATGGAGTTGTTCTACCACAAGAACCACTCGGCTGATCCTTCTTCAATATGCCCTTCACCAACATGCAGTGTTTCCTTGATTGAATTAGCTCTCACACCAATATTTGCGTCTATGGCCTTTGCATTGAGGAATATCTGAAAACGGCTATGACGCTGAGGTTGCCTGAGAATGTGGAGTTGGTGGCATGTGAAACCCGCATGTGGAGCATTCGTTTGTGTGGGATGCTCACCAAGCTTCATTTCAGTCCTAGGCACTCAAAGGGCACGAAGCATAGAGTGTGAAACCTGAGTTTCCTTGAGAGCTGCTTGGAAGCCTGATGGTGTGTGAAGTTAGTGAGCCAAATGGAGTTGTTTTCCCACAAGAACCACTCGGCTGATCCTTCTTCAATATGCCCTTCACCAACATGCAGTGTTTCCTTGATTGAATTAGCTCTCACACCAATATTTGCGTCTAGAGCCTTTGCATTGAGGGCTATCTGAAAACGGCTGTGGCGCTGAAGTTGCCTGTGAATGTGGAGTTGGTGGCATGTGAAACCCGCATGTGGAGCATTCGTTTGTGTGGGATGCTCTACCAGGTTCATTCCTAGATAATGCACTCAAAGGGCACTAAGCATAGAGTGTGAAAACTGAGTTTCCTTGAGAGCTGCTTGGAAGCCTGATGGTGTGTGAAGTTAGTGAGCCAAATGGAGTTGTTCTCCCACAAGAACCACTTGGCTGATCCTTCTCAATATGCCCTTCACCAACATGCAGTGTTTCCTTGATTGAATTAGCTCTCACACCAATATTTGCGTCTAGAGCCTTTGCATTGAGGGCTATCTGAAAACGGCTGTGGTGCTGAAGTTCCCTGTGAATGTGGAGTTGGTGGCATGTGAAACCCGCATGTGGAGCATTCGTTTGTGTGGGATGCTCTACCAGGTTCATTCCTAGATAATTCACTCAAAGGGCACTAAGCATAGAGTGTGAAAACTGAGTTTCCTTGAGAGCTGCTTGGAAGCCTGATGGTGTGTGAAGTTAGTGAGCCAAATGGAGTTGTTCTCCCACAAGAACCACTCGGCTGATCCTTCTTCAATATGCCCTTCACCAACATGCAGTGTTTCCTTGATTGAATTAGCTCTCACACTAATATTTGCGTTTAGAACTTTTGCATTGAGGGCTATCTGAAAACGGCTGTGGCGCTGAAGTTGCCTGTGAATGTGGAGTTGGTGGCATGTGAAACCCGCATGTGGAGCATTCGTTTGTGTGGGATGCTTTACCAGGTTCATTCCTAGATAATGCACTCAAAGGGCACTAAGCATAGAGTGTGAAAACTGAGTTTCCTTGAGAGCTGCTTGGAAGCCTGAAGGTATGTGAAGTTAGTGAGCCAAATGGAGTTGTTCTCCCACAAGATCCACTTGGCTGATCCTTCTTCAATATGCCCTTCACCAACATGCAGTGTTTCCTTGATTGAATTAGCTCTCACACCAATATTTGCGTCTAGAGCCTTTGCTTTGAGGGCTATCTGAAAACGGCTGTGGTGCTGAAGTTGCCTGTGAATGTGGAGTTGGTGGCATGTGAAACCCGCATGTGGAGCATTCGTTTGTGTGGGATGCTCACCAAGCTTCTTTTCAGTCCTAGGCACTCAAAGGGCAATAAGCATAGAGTGTGAAAACCGAGTTTCCTTGAGAGCTGCTTGGAAGCCTGATGGTGTGTGAAGTTAGTGAGCCAAATGGAGTTGTTCTCCCTCAAGAACCACTCGGCTGATCCTTCTTCAATATGCCCTTCACCAACATGCAGTGTTTCCTTGATTGAATTAGCTCTCACACCAATATTTGCGTCTAGAGCCTTTGCATTGAGGGCTATCTGAAAACGGCTGTGGCGCTGAAGTTGCCTGTGAATGTGGAGTTGGTGGCATGTGAAACCCGCATGTGGAGCATTCGTTTGTGTGGGATGCTCTACCAGGTTCATTCCTAGATAATGCATTCAAAGGGCAGTAAGCATAAAGTGTGAAAACTGAGTTTCCTTGAGAGCTGCTTGGAAGCCTGATGGTGTGTGAAGTTAGTGAACCAAATGGAGTTGCTCTCCCACAAGAACCACTCGGCTGATCCTTCTTCAATATGCCCTTCACCAACATGCAGTGTTTCCTTGATTGAATTAGCTCTCACACCAATATTTGCGTCTAGAGCCTTTGCATTGAGGGCTATCTGAAAACGGCTGTGGCGCTGAAGTTGCCTGAGAATGCGGAGTTGGTGTCATGTGAAACCCGCATGTGGAGCATTCGTTTGTGTGGGATCCTCACCAAGCTTCATTTCAGTCCTAATCACTCAAAGGGCACTAAGCATAGAGTGTGAAAACTGAGTTTCCTTGAGAGCTCCTTGGAAGCCTGATGGTGTATGAATTTAGTGAGCCAAATGGAGTTGTTCTACCACAAGAACCACTCGGCTGATCCTTCTTCAATATGCCCTTCACCAACATGCAGTGTTTCCTTGATTGAATTAGCTCTCACACCAATATTTGCGTCTAGAGCCTTTGCATTGAGGGCTATCTGAAAACGGCTGTGGCGCTGAAGTTGCCTGAGAATGTGGAGTTGGTGGCATGTGAAACCCGCATGTGGAACATTCGTTTGTGTGGGATGCTCTACCCGGTTCATTCCTAGATAATGCACTCAAAGGGCACTAAGCATAGAGTGTGAGAACTGAGTTTCCTTGAGAGCTGCTTGGAAGCCTGATGGTGTGTGAAGTTAGTGAGCCAAATGGAGTTGTTCTCCCACAAGAACCACTCGGCTGATCCTTCTTCAATATGCCCTTCACCAACATGCAGTGTTTCCTTGATTGAATTAGCTCTCACACCAATATTTGCGTCTAGAGCCTTTGCATTGAGGGCTATCTGAAAACGTCTGTGGCGCTGAAGTTGCCTGTGAATGTGGAGTTGGTGGCATGTGAAACCCGCATGTGGAGCATTCGTTTGTGTGGGATGCTCTACCAGGTTCATTCCTAGATAATGCACTCAAAGGGCACTAAGCATAGAGTGTGAAAACTGAGTTTCCTTGAGAGCTGCTTGGAAGCCTGATGCTGTGTGAAGTTAGTGAGCCAAATGGAGTTGTTCTCCCACAAGAACCACTTGGCTGATCCTTCTTCAACATGCCCTTCACCAATATGCAGTGTTTCCTTGATTGAATTAGCTCTCACACCAATATTTGCGTCTAGAGCCTTTGCATTGAGGGCTATCTGAAAACGGCTGTGGCGCTGAAGTTGCCTGTGAATGTGGAGTTGGTGTCATGTGAAACCCGCATGTGGAGCATTCGTTTGTGTGGGATTCTCACCAAGCTTCATTTCAGTCCTAGTCACTCAAAGAGCACTAAGCATAGAGTGTGAAAACTGAGTTTCCTTGAGAGCTGCTTGGAAGCCTGATGCTGTGTGAAGTTAGTGAGCCAAATGGAGTTGTTCTACCACAAGAACCACTCGGCTAATCCTTCTTCAATATGCCCTTCACCAACATGCAGTGTTTCCTTGATTGAATTAGCGCTCACACCAATATTTGCGTCTAGAGCCTTTGCATTGAGGGCTATCTGAATACGGCTGTCTTGCTGAAGTTGCCTGAGAATGTGGAGTTGGTGGCATGTGAAACCCGCATGTGGAGCATTCGTTCGTTTAGGATGCTCTACCCGGTTCATTCCTAGATAATGCACTCAAAGGGCACTAAGCATAGAGTGTGAGAACTGAGTTTCCCTGAGATCTGCTTGGAAGCCTGATGGTGTGTGAAGTTTGTGAGCCAAATGGAGTTGTTCTCCCACAAGAACCACTCGTCTGATCCTTCTTCAATATGCCCTTCACCAACATGCAGTGTTTCCTTGATTGAATTAGCTCTCACACCAATATTTGCGTCTAGAGCCTTTGCATTGAGGGCTATCTGAAAACGGCTGTGGCGCTGAAGTTGCCTGTGAATGTGGAGTTGGTGGCATGTGAAACCCGCATGTGGAGCATTCGTTTGTGTGGGATGCTCACCAAGATTCATTTCAGTCCTAGGTGCTCAAAGGGCACTATGCATAGAGTGTGAAAACTGAGTTTCCTTGAGAGCTGCTTGGAAGCCTGAAGGTGTGTGAAGTTAGTGAGCCAAACAGAGTTGTTCTCCCACAAGAACCACTCGGCTGATCCTTCTTCAATATGCCCTTCACCAACATGCAGTGTTTCCTTGATTGAGTTAGCTCTCACACCAATATTTGCGTCTAGAGCCTTTGCATTGAGGGCTATCGGAAATTGGTTGTGGCGCTGAAGTTGCCTGTGAATGTGGAGTTGGTGGCATGTGAAACCTGCATGTGGAGCATTCATTTTGTGGGATGTTCTACCCGGTTCATTCCTAGATAATGCACTCAAAGGACATTAAGCATAGAGTGTGAAAACTGAGTTTTCTTGAGAGCTGCTTGGAAGCTTGATGGTATGTGAAGTTAGTGAGCCAAATGGAGTTGTTCTCCCACAAGAACCACTCGGCTGCTCCTTCTTCAATATGCCCTTCACCAACATGCAGTGTTTCCTTGATTGAATTAGCTCTCACACAAATATTTGCATCTAGAGCCTTTGCATTGAGTTCTATCTGAAAACGGCTGTGGCGCTGAAGTTGCCTGCGAATGTGGAGTTGGTGGCATGTGAAACCCGCATGTGGAGCATTCGTTTGTGTGGGATGCTCTACCAGGTTCATTCCTAGATAATGCACTCAAAGGGCACTAAGCATAGAGTGTGAAAACTGAGTTTCCTTGAGATCTGCTTGGAAGCCTGATGGTGTGTGAAGTTAGTGAGCGAAATGGAATTGTTCTCCCACAAGAACCACTCGGGTGATCCTTCTTCAACATGCCCTTCACCAACATGCAGTGTTTCCTTGATTGAATTAGCTCTCACATCAATATTTGCGTCTAGAGCCTTTGCATTGAGGGCTATCCGAAAACGGCTATGGCGCTGAGGTTGCCTGAGAATGTGGAGTTGGTGGCATGTGAAACCCGCATGTGCAGCATTCGTTTGCGTGGGATGCTCACCAAGCTTCATTTCAGTCCTAGTCACTCAAAGGGCACTAAGCATAAAGTGTGAAACCTGAGTTTCCTTGAGAGCTGCTTGGAAGCCTGATGCTGTGTGAAGTTAGTGAGCCAAATGGAGTTGTTTTCCCACAAGAACCACTCGGCTGATCCTTCTTCAATATGCCCTTCACCAACATGCAGTGTTTCCTTGATTGAATTAGCTCTCACACAAATATTTGCGTCTAGAGCCTTTGCATTGAGGGCTATCTGAAAACGGCTGTGGCGCTGAAGTTGCCTGAGAATGCGGAGTTGGTGTCATGTGAAACCCGCATGTGGAGCATTCGTTTGTGTGGGATCCTCACCAAGCTTCATTTCAGTCCTAGGCACTCAAAGGGCACTAAGCATAGAGTGTGAAAACTGAGTTTCCTTGATAGCTGCTTGGAAGCCTGATCGTGTGTGAAGTTAGTGAGCGAAATGGAATTGTTCTCCCACAAGAACCACTCGGCTGATCCTTCTTCAACATGCCCTTCACCAACATGCAGTGTTTCCTTGATTGAATTAGCTCTCACATCAATATTTGCGTCTAGAATCTTTGCATTGAGGGCTATCTGAAAACAGCTGTGGCGCTGAAGTTGCCTGAGAATGTGGAGTTGGTGGCATGTGAAACCCGCATGTGGAATATTCGTTTGTGTGGGATGCTCACCAAGCATCATTTCAGTCCTAGTCACTCAAAGGGCACTAAGCATAGAGTGTGAAAACTGAGTTTCCTTGAGAGCTGCTTGGAAGCCTGATGGTGTGTGAAGTTAGTGAGCCAAATGGAGTTGTTCTACCACAAGAACCACTCGGCTAATCCTTCTTCAATATGCCCTTCACCAACATGCAGTGTTTCCTTGATTGAATTAGCTCTCACAACAATATTTGCGTCTAGAGCCTTTGCATTGAGGGCTATCCGAAAACGGCTATGGCACTGAGGTTGCCTGAGAATGTGGAGTTGGTGGCATGTGAAACCCGCATGTGGAGCATTCGTTTGCGTGGGATGCTCACCAAGCTTCATTTCAGTCCTAGTCACTCAAAGGGCACTAAGCATAAAGTGTGAAACCTGAGTTTCCTTGAGAGCTGCTTGGAAGCCTGATGGTGTGTGAAGTTTGTGAGCCAAATGGAGTTGTTCTCCCACAAGAACCACTCGTCTGATCCTTCTTCAATATGCCCTTCACCAACATGCAGTGTTTCCTTGATTGAATTAGCTCTCACACCAATATTTGCGTCTAGAGCCTTTGCATTGAGGGCTATCTGAAAACGGCTGTGGCGCTGAAGTTGCCTGCGAATGTGGAGTTGGTGGCATGTGAAACCCGCATGTGGAGCATTCGTTTGTGTGGGATGCTCACCAAGATTCATTTCAGTCCTAGGTGCTCAAAGGGCACTATGCATAGAGTGTGAAAACTGAGTTTCCTTGAGAGCTGCTTGGAAGCCTGAAGGTGTGTGAAGTTAGTGAGCCAAACAGAGTTGTTCTCCCACAAGAACCACTCGGCTGATCCTTCTTCAATATGCCCTTCACCAACATGCAGTGTTTCCTTGATTGAGTTAGCTCTCACACCAATATTTGCGTCTAGAGCCTTTGCATTGAGGGCTATCGGAAATTGGTTGTGGCGCTGAAGTTGCCTGTGAATGTGGAGTTGGTGGCATGTGAAACCTGCATGTGGAGCATTCATTTTGTGGGATGTTCTACCCGGTTCATTCCTAGATAATGCACTCAAAAGACATTAAGCATAGAGTGTGAAAACTGAGTTTTCTTGAGAGCTGCTTGGAAGCTTGATGGTATGTGAAGTTAGTGAGCCAAATGGAGTTGTTCTCCCACAAGAACCACTCGGCTGCTCCTTCTTCAATATGCCCTTCACCAACATGCAGTGTTTCCTTGATTGAATTAGCTCTCACACCAATATTTGCATCTAGAGCCTTTGCATTGAGTTCTATCTGAAAACGGCTGTGGCGCTGAAGTTGCCTGCGAATGTGGAGTTGGTGCATGTGAAACCCGCATGTGGAGCATTCGTTTGTGTGGGATGCTCTACCAGATTCATTCCTAGATAATGCACTCAAAGGGCACTAAGCATAGAGTGTGAAAACTGAGTTTCCTTGAGATCTGCTTGGAAGCCTGATGGTGTGTGAAGTTAGTGAGCGAAATGTAATTGTTCTCCCACAAGAACCACTCGGGTGATCCTTCTTCAACATGCCCTTCACCAACATGCAGTGTTTCCTTGATTGAATTAGCTCTCACATCAATATTTGCGTCTAGAGCCTTTGCATTGAGGGCTATCCGAAAACGGCTATGGCGCTGAGGTTGCTGAGAATGTGGAGTTGGTGGCATGTGAAACCCGCATGTGGAGCATTCGTTTGCGTGGGATGCTCACCAAGCTTCATTTCAGTCCTAGTCACTCAAAGGGCACTAAGCATAAAGTGTGAAACCTGAGTTTCCTTGAGAGCTGCTTGGAAGCCTGATGCTGTGTGAAGTTAGTGAGCCAAATGGAGTTGTTTTCCCACAAGAACCACTCGGCTGATCCTTCTTCAATATGCCCTTCACCAACATGCAGTGTTTCCTTGATTGAATTAGCTCTCACACAAATATTTGCGTCTAGAGCCTTTGCATTGAGGGCTATCTGAAAACGGCTGTGGCGCTGAAGTTGCCTGAGAATGCGGAGTTGGTGTCATGTGAAACCCGCATGTGGAGCATTCGTTTGTGTGGGATCCTCACCAAGCTTCATTTCAGTCCTAGGCACTCAAAGGGCACTAAGCATAGAGTGTGAAAACTGAGTTTCCTTGATAGCTGCTTGGAAGCCTGATCGTGTGTGAAGTTAGTGAGCGAAATGGAATTGTTCTCCCACAAGAACCACTCGGCTGATCCTTCTTCAACATGCCCTTCACCAACATGCAGTGTTTCCTTGATTGAATTAGCTCTCACATCAATATTTGCGTCTAGAGCCTTTGCATTGAGGGCTATCCGAAAACGGCTATGGCGCTGAGGTTGCCTGAGAATGTGGAGTTGGTGGCATGTGAAACCCGCATGTGGAGCATTCGTTTGCGTGGGATGCTCACCAAGCTTCATTTCAGTCCTAGTCACTCAAAGGGCACTAAGCATAAAGTGTGAAACCTGAGTTTCCTTGAGAGCTGTTTGGAAGCCTGATGCTGTGTGAAGTTAGTGAACCAAATGGAGTTGTTTTCCCACAAGAACCACTCGGCTGATCCTTCTTCAATATGCCCTTCACCAACATGCAGTGTTTCCTTGATTGAATTAGCTCTCACACAAATATTTGCGTCTAGAGCCTTTGCATTGAGGGCTATCTGAAAACGGCTGTGGCGCTGAAGTTGCCTGTGAATGTGGAGTTGATGGCATGTGAAACCCGCATGTGGAGCATTCGTTTGTGTGGGATGCTCTACCAGGTTCATTCCTGGATAATGCACTCAAAGGGCACTAAGCATAGAGTGTGAAAACTGAGTTTCCTTGAGAGCTGCTTGGAAGCCTGATGGTGTGTGACGTTACTGAGCCAAATGGAGTTGTTCTCCCACAAGAACCACTCGGCTGATCCTTCTTCAATATGCCCTTCACCAACATGCAGTGTTTCCTTGATTGAATTAGCTCTCACACAAATATTTTCGTCTAGAGCCTTTGCATTGAGGGCTATCTGAAAACGGCTGTGGTGCTGAAGTTCCCTGTGAATGTGGAGTTGGTGGCATGTGAAACCCGCATGTGGAGCATTCGTTTGTGTGGGATGCTCTACCAGGTTCATTCCTAGATAATGCACTCAAAGGGCACTAAGCATAGAGTGTGAAAACTGAGTTTCCTTGAGAGCTGCTTGGAAGCCTGATGGTGTGTGAAGTTAGTGAGCCAAATGGAGTTGTTCTCCCACAAGAACCACTCGGCTGATCCTTCTTCAATATGCCCTTCACCAACATGCAGTGTTTCCTTGATTGAATTAGCTCTCACACTAATATTTGCGTCTAGAACTTTTGCATTGAGGGCTATCAGAAAACGGCTGTGGCGCTGAAGTTGCCTGTGAATGTGGAGTTGGTGGCATGTGAAACCCGCATGTGGAGCATTCGTTTGTGTGGGATGATTTACCAGGTTCATTCCTAGATAATGCACTCAAAGGGCACTAAGCATAGATTGTGAAAACTGAGTTTCCTTGAGAGCTGCTTGGAAGCCTGATGGTATGTGAAGTTAGTGAGCCAAATGGAGTTGTTCTCCCACAAGATCCACTTGGCTGATCCTTCTTCAATATGCCCTTCACCAACATGCAGTGTTTCCTTGATTGAATTAGCTCTCACACCAATATTTGCGTCTAGAGCCTTTGCATTGAGGGCTATCTGAAAACGGCTGTGGCGCTGAAGTTGCCTGTGAATGTGGAGTTGGTGGCATGTGAAAACCGCATGTGGAGCATTCGTTTGTGTGGTATGCTCACCAAGCTTCATTTCAGTCCTAGGCACTCAAAGGGCAATAAGCATAGAGTGTGAAAACTGAGTTTCCTTGAGAGCTGCTTGGAAGCCTGATGGTGTGTGAAGTTAGTGAGCCAAATGGAGTTGTTCTCCCACAAGAACCACTCGGCTGATCCTTCTTCAATATGCCCTTCACCAACATGCAGTGTTTCCTTGATTGAATTAGCTCTCACACCAATATTTGCGTCTAGAGCCTTTGCATTGAGGGCTATCTGAAAACGGCTGTGGCGCTGAAGTTGCCTGAGAATGTGGAGTTGGTGGCATGTGAAACCCGCATGTGGAGCATTCGTTTGTGTGGGATGCTCTACCAGGTTCATTCCTAGATAATGCACTCAAAGGGCACTAAGCATAAAGTGTGAAAACTGAGTTTCCTTGAGAGCTCCTTGGAAGTCTGATGGTGTGTGAAGTTAGTGAACCAAATGGAGTTGCTCTCCCACAAGAACCACTCGGCTGATCCTTCTTCAATATGCCCTTCACCAACATGCAGTGTTTCCTTGATTGAATTAGTTCTCACACCAATATTTGCGTCTAGAGCCTTTGCATTGAGGGCTATCTGAAAACGGCTGTGGCGCTGAAGTTGCCTGAGAATGCGGAGTTGGTGTCATGTTAAACCCGCATGTGGAGCATTCGTTTGTGTGGGATCCTCACCAAGCTTCATTTCAGTCCTAATCACTCAAAGGGCACTAAGCATAGAGTGTGAAAACTGAGTTTCCTTGAGAGCTACTTGGAAGCCTGATGGTGTATGAATTTAGTGAGCCAAATGGAGGTGTTCTACCACAAGAACCACTCGGCTGATCCTTCTTCAATATGCCCTTCACCAACATGCAGTGTTTCCTTGATTGAATTAGCTCTCACACCAATATTTGCGTCTAGAGCCTTTGCATTGAGGGCTATCTGAAAACGGCTGTGTCGCTGAAGTTGCCTGAGAATGTGGAGCTGGTGGCATGTGAAACCCGCATGTGGAATATTCGTTTGTGTGGGATGCTCTACCCGGTTCATTCCTAGATAATGCACTCAAAGGGCACTAAGCATAGAGTGTGAGAACTGGGTTTCCTTGAGAGCTGCTTGGAAGCCTGATGGTGTGTGAAGTTAGTGAGCCAAATGGAGTTGTTCTCCCACAAGAACCACTCGGCTGATCCTTCTTCAATATGGCCTTCACCAACATGCAGTGTTTCCTTGATTGAATTAGCTCTCACACCAATATTTGCATCTAGAGCCTTTGCATTGAGGGCTATCTGAAAACGGCTGTGTCGCTGAAGTTGCCTGTGAATGTGGAGTTGCTGGCATGTGAAACCCGCATGTGGAGCATTCGTTTGTGTGGGATGCTCTACCAGGTTCATTCCTAGATAATGCACTCAAAGGGCACTAAGCATAGAGTGTGAAAACTGAGTTTCCTTGAGAGCTGCTTGGAAGCCTGATGCTGTGTGAAGTTAGTGAGCCAAATGGAGTTGTTCTCCCACAAGAACCACTCGGCTGATCCTTCTTCAACATGCCCTACACCAATATGCAGTGTTTCCTTGATTGAATTAGCTCTCACACCAATATTTGCGTCTAGAACCTTTGCATTGAGGGCTATCTGAAAACGGCTGTGGCGCTGAAGTTGCCTGTGAATGTGGAGTTGGTGGCATGTGAAACCCGCATGTGGAGCATTCGTTTGTGTGGGATGCTCTACCCGGTTCATTCCTAGATAATGCACTCAAAGGGCACTAAGCATAGAGTGTGAGAACTGAGTTTCCTTGAGAGCTGCTTGGAAGCCTGATGGTGTGTGAAGTTAATGAGCCAAATGGAGTTATTCTCCACAAGAACCACTCAGCTGATCCTTCTTCAATATGCCCTTCACCAACATGCTGTGTTTCCTTGATTGAATTAGCTCTCACACCAATATTTGCGTCTAGATCCTTTGCATTGAGGGCTATCTGAAAACGGCTGTGGCGCTGAAGTTGCCTGTGAATGTGGAGTTGGTGGCATGTGAAACCCGCATGTGGAGCATTCGTTTGTGTGGGATGCTCTACCCGGTTCATTCCTAGATAATGCACTCAAAGGGCACTAAGCATAGAGTGTAAAAACTGAGTTTCCTTGAGAGTTGCTTGGAAGCCTGATGCTGTGTGAAGTTTGTGAGCCAAATGGAGTTGTTCTCCCACAAGAACCACTCGGCTGATCCTTCCTCAACATGCCCTTCTCCAAACATGCAGTGTTTCCTTGATTGAATTAGTTCTCACACCAATATTTGCGTCTAGAGCCTTTGCATTGAGGGCTATCTGAAAACGGCTGTGGCGCTGAAGTTGCCTGTGAATGTGGAGTTGGTGGCATGTGAAAACCGCATGTGGAGCATTCGTTTGTGTGGGATGCTCACCAAGCTTCATTTCAGTCCTAGGCACTCAAAGGGCAATAAGCATATAGTGTGAAAACTGAGTTTCCTTGAGAGCTGCTTGGAAGCCTGATGGTGTGTGAAGTTAGTGAGCCAAATGGAGTTGTTCTCCCACAAGAACCACTCGGCTGATCCTTCTTCAATATGCCCTTCACCAACATGCAGTGTTTCCTTGATTGAATTAGCTCTCACACCAATATTTGCGTCTAGAGCCTTTGCATTGAGGGCTATCTGAAAACGGCTGTGGCGCTGAAGTTGCCTGAGAATGTGGAGTTGGTGGCATGTGAAACCCGCATGTGGAGCATTCGTTTGTGTGGGATGCTCTACCAGGTTCATTCCTAGATAATGCACTCAAAGGGCACTAAGCATAAAGTGTGAAAACTGAGTTTCCTTGAGAGCTGCTTGGAAGCCTGATGGTGTGTGAAGTTAGTGAACCAAATGGAGTTGCTCTCCCACAAGAACGACTCGGCTGATCCTTCTTCAATATGCCCTTCACCAACATGCAGTGTTTCCTTGATTGAATTAGCTCTCACACCAATATTTGCGTCTAGAGCCTTTGCATTGAGGGCTATCTGAAAACGGATGTGGCGCTGAAGTTGCCTGAGAATGCGGAGTTGGTGTCATGTTAAACCCGCATGTGGAGCATTCGTTTGTGTGGGATCCTCACCAAGCTTCATTTCAGTCCTAATCACTCAAAGGGCACTAAGCATAGAGTGTGAAAACTGAGTTTCCTTGAGAGCTACTTGGAAGCCTGATGGTGTGTGAATTTAGTGAGCCAAATGGAGTTGTTCTACCACAAGAACCACTCGGCTGATCCTTCTTCAATATGCCCTTCACCAACATGCAGTGTTTCCTTGATTGAATTAGCTCTCACACCAATATTTGCGTCTAGAGCCTTTGCATTGAGCTCTATCTGAAAACGGCTGTGTCGCTGAAGTTGCCTGAGAATGTGGAGCTGGTGGCATGTGAAACCCGCATGTGGAATATTCGTTTGTGTGGGATGCTCTACCCGGTTCATTCCTAGATAATGCACTCAAAGGGCACTAAGCATAGAGTGTGAGAACTGGGTTTCCTTTAGAGCTGCTTGGAAGCCTGATGGTGTGTGAAGTTAGTGAGCCAAATGGAGTTGTTCTCCCACAAGAACCACTCGGCTGATCCTTCTTCAACATGCCCTTCACCAATATGCAGTGTTTCCTTGATTGAATTAGCTCTCACACCAATATTTGCGTCTAGAGCCTTTGCATTGAGGGCTATCTGAAAACGGCTGTGGTGCTGAAGTTGCCTGTGAATGTGGAGTTGGTGGCATGTGAAACCCGCATGTGGAGCATTCGTTTGTGTGGGATGCTCTACCCGGTTCATTCCTAGATAATGCACTCAAAGGGCACTAAGCATAGAGTGTGAAAACTGAGTTTCCTTGAGAGCTGCTTGGAAGCCTGATGGTGTGTGAAGTTAATGAGCCAAATGGAGTTGTTCTCCCACAAGAACCACTCGGCTGATCCTTCTTCAATATGCCCTTCACCAACATGCAGTGTTTCCTTGATTGAATTAGCTCTCACACCAATATTTGCGTCTAGAGCCTTTGCATTGAGGGCTATCTGAAAATGGCTGTGGCGCTGAAGTTGCCTGTGAATGTGGAGTTGGTGGCATGTGAAACCCGCATGTGGAGCATTCGTTTGTGTGGGATGCTCTACCCGGTTCATTCCTAGATAATGCACTCAAAGGGCACTAAGCATAGAGTGTAAAAACTGAGTTTCCTTGAGAGTTGCTTGGAAGCCTGATGCTGTGTGAAGTTTGTGAGCCAAATGGAGTTGTTCTCCCACAAGAACCACTCGGCTGATCCTTCTTCAACATGCCCTTCTCTAACATGCAGTGTTTCCTTGATTGAATTAGTTCTCACACCAATATTTGCGTCTAGAGCCTTTGCATTGAGCCCTATCTGAAAACGGCTGTGGCGCTGAAGTTGCATGAGAATGTGGAGTTGGTGGCATGTGAAACCCGCATGTGGAGCATTCGTTTGTGTGGGATGCTCACCAAGATTCATTTCAGTCCTAGGTGCTCAAAGGGCACTATGCATAGAGTGTGAAAACTGAGTTTCCTTGAGAGCTGCTTGGAAGCCTTAAGGTGTGTGAAGTTAGTGAGCCAAATGGAGTTGTTCTCCCACAAGAACCACTCGGCTGATCCTTCTTCAATATGCCCTTCACCAACATGCAGTGTTTCCTTGATTGAATTAGCTCTCACACAAATATTTGCGTCTAGAGCCTTTGCATTGAGGGCTATCCGAAAACGGCTATGGCGCTGAGGTTGCCTGAGAATGTGGAGTTGGTGGCATGTGAAACCCGCATGTGGAGCATTCGTTTGTGTGGGATGCTCACCAAGCTTCATTTCAGTCCTAGTCACTCAAAGGGCACTAAGCATAAAGTGTGAAACCTGAGTTTCCTTGAGAGCTGCTTGGAAGCCTGATGGTGTGTGAAGTTAGTGAGCCAAATGGAGTTGTTCTCCCACAAGAACCACTCGGCTGATCCTTCTTCAATATGCCCTTCACCAACATGCAGTGTTTCCTTGATTGAATTAGCTCTCACACTAATATTTGCGTCTAGAACTTTTGCATTGAGGGCTATCAGAAAACGGCTGTGGCGCTGAAGTTGCCTGTGAATGTGGAGTTGGTGGCATGTGAAACCCGCATGTGGAGCATTCGTTTGTGTGGGATGCTTTACCAGGTTCATTCCTAGATAATGCACTCAAAGGGCACTAAGCATAGATTGTGAAAACTGAGTTTCCTTGAGAGCTGCTTGGAAGCCTGATGGTATGTGAAGTTAGTGAGCCAAATGGAGTTGTTCTCCCACACGATCCACTTGGCTGATCCTTCTTCAATATGCCCTTCACCAACATGCAGTGTTTCCTTGATTGAATTAGCTCTCACACCAATATTTGTGTCTAGAGCCTTTGCATTGAGGGTTATCTGAAAACGGCTGTGGCGCTGAAGTTGCCTGTGAATGTGGAGTTGGTGGCATGTGAAAACCGCATGTGGAGCATTCGTTTGTGTGGGATGCTCACCAAGCTTCATTTCAGTCCTAGGCACTCAAAGGGCAATAAGCATAGAGTGTGAAAACTGAGTTTCCTTGAGAGCTGCTTGGAAGCCTGATGGTGTGTGAAGTTAGTGAGCCCAATGGAGTTGTTCTCCCACAAGAACCACTCGGCTGATCCTTCTTCAATATGCCCTTCACCAACATGCAGTGTTTCCTTGATTGAATTAGCTCTCACACCAATATTTGCGTCTAGAGCCTTTGCATTGAGGGCTATCTGAAAACGGCTGTGGCGCTGAAGTTGCCTGTGAATGTGGAGTTGGTGGCATGTGAAACCCGCATGTGGAGCATTCGTTTGTGTGGGATGCTCTACCAGGTTCATTCCTAGATAATGCACTCAAAGGGCACTAAGCATAAAGTGTGAAAACTGAGTTTCCTTGAGAGCTGCTTGGAAGCCTGATGGTGTGTGAAGTTAGTGAACCAAATGGAGTTGCTCTCCCACAAGAACCACTCGGCTGATCCTTCTTCAATATGCCCTTCACCAACATGCAGTGTTTCCTTGATTGAATTAGCTCTCACACCAATATTTGCGTCTAGAGCCTTTGCATTGAGGGCTATCTGAAAACGGATGTGGCGCTGAAGTTGCCTGAGAATGCGGAGTTGGTGTCATGTTAAACCCGCATGTGGAGCATTCGTTTGTGTGGGATCCTCACCAAGCTTCATTTCAGTCCTAATCACTCAAAGGGCACTAAGCATAGAGTGTGAAAACTGAGTTTCCTTGAGAGCTGCTTTGAAGCCTGATGGTGTATGAATTTCGTGAGCCAAATGGAGTTGTTCTACCACAAGAACCACTCGGCTGATCCTTCTTCAATATGCCCTTCACCAACATGCAGTGTTTCCTTGATTGAATTAGCTCTCACACCAATATTTGCGTCTAGAGCCTTTGCATTGAGGGCTATCTGAAAACGGCTGTGTCGCTGAAGTTGCCTGAGAATGTGGAGCTGGTGGCATGTGAAACCCGCATGTGGAATATTCGTTTGTGTGGGATGCTCTACCAGGTTCATTCCTAGATAATGCACTCAAAGGGCACTAAGCATAGAGTGTGAGAACTGGGTTTCCTTGAGAGCTGCTTGGAAGCCTGATGGTGTGTGAAGTTAGTGAGCCAAATGGAGTTGTTCTCCCACAAGAACCACTCGGCTGATCCTTCTTCAATATGGCCTTCACCAACATGCAGTGTTTCCTTGATTGAATTAGCTCTCACACCAATATTTGCGTCTAGAGCCTTTGCATTGAGGGCTATCTGAAAACGGCTGTGTCGCTGAAGTTGCCTGTGAATGTGGAGTTGCTGGCATGTGAAACCCGCATGTGGAGCATTCGTTTGTGTGGGATGCTCTACCAGGTTCATTCCTAGATAATGCACTCAAAGGGCACTAAGCATAGAGTGTGAAAACTGAGTTTCCTTGAGAGCTGCTTGGAAGCCTGATGCTGTGTGAAGTTAGTGAGCCAAATGGAGTTGTTCTCCCACAAGAACCACTCGGCTGATCCTTCTTCAACATGCCCTTCACCAATATGCAGTGTTTCCTTGATTGAATTAGCTCTCACACCAATATTTGCGTCTAGAGCCTTTGCATTGAGGGCTATCTGAAAACGGCTGTGGCGCTGAAGTTGCCTGTGAATGTGGAGTTGGTGGCATGTGAAACCCGCATGTGGAGCATTCGTTTGTGTGGGATGCTCTACCCGGTTCATTCCTAGATAATGCACTCAAAGGGCACTAAGCATAGAGTGTAAAAACTGAGTTTCCTTGAGAGTTGCTTGGAAGCCTGATGCTGTGTGAAGTTTGTGAGCCAAATGGAGTTGTTCTCCCACAAGAACCACTCGGCTGATCCTTCTTCAACATGCCCTTCTCCAACATGCAGTGTTTCCTTGATTGAATTAGTTCTCACACCAATATTTGCGTCTAGAGCCTTTGCATTGAGGGCTATCTGAAAACGGCTGTGGCGCTGAAGTTGCCTGTGAATGTGGAGTTGGTGGCATGTGAAAACCGCATGTGGAGCATTCGTTTGTGTGGGATGCTCACCAAGCTTCATTTCAGTCCTAGGCACTCAAAGGGCAATAAGCATAGAGTGTGAAAACTGAGTTTCCTTGAGAGCTGCTTGGAAGCCTGATGGTGTGTGAAGTTAGTGAGCCAAATGGAGTTGTTCTCCCACAAGAACCACTCGGCTGATCCTTCTTCAATATGCCCTTCACCAACATGCAGTGTTTCCTTGATTGAATTAGCTCTCACACCAATATTTGCGTCTAGAGCCTTTGCATTGAGGCTATCTGAAAACGGCTCTGGCGCTGAAGTTGCCTGTGAATGTGGAGTTGGTGGCATGTGAAACCCGCATGTGGAGCATTCGTTTGTGTGGGATGCTCTACCAGGTTCATTCCTAGATAATGCACTCAAAGGGCACTAAGCATAAAGTGTGAAAACTGAGTTTCCTTGAGAGCTGCTTGGAAGCCTGATGGTGTGTGAAGTTAGTGAGCCAAATGGAGTTGTTCTCCCATAAGAACCACTCGGCTGATCCTTCTTCAACATGCCCTTCACCAACATGCAGTGTTTCCTTGATTGAATTAGCTCTCACACCAATATTTGCGTCTAGAGCCTTTGCATTGAGGGCTATCTGAAAACGGCTGTGGCGCTGAAGTTGCCTGAGAATGCGGAGTTGGTGTCATGTTAAACCCGCATGTGGAGCATTTGTTTGTGTGGGATCCTCACCAAGCTTCATTTCAGTCCTAATCACTCAAAGGGCACTAAGCATAGAGTGTGAAAACTGAGTTTCCTTGAGAGCTACTTGGAAGCCTGATGGTGTATGAATTTAGTGAGCCAAATGGAGTTGTTCTACCACAAGAACCACTCGGCTGATCCTTCTTCAATATGCCCTTCACCAACATGCAGTGTTTCCTTGATTGAATTAGCTCTCACACCAATATTTGCGTCTAGAGCCTTTGCATTGAGGGCTATCTGAAAACGGCTGTGTCGCTGAAGTTGCCTGTGAATGTGGAGTTGGTGGCATGTGAAACCCGCATGTGGAGCATTCGTTTGTGTGGGATGCTCTACCAGGTTCATTCCTAGATAATGCACTCAAAGGGCACTAAGCATAGAGTGTGAAAACTGAGTTTCCTTGAGAGCTGCTTGGAAGCCTGATGGTGTGTGAAGTTAGTGAGCCAAATGGAGTTGTTCTCCACAAGAACCACTCGGCTGATCCTTCTTCAACATGCCCTTCACCAATATGCAGTGTTTCCTTGATTGAATTAGCTCTCACACCAATATTTGCGTCTAGAGCCTTTGCATTGAGGGCTATCTGAAAACGGCTGTGGCGCTGAAGTTGCCTGAGAATGTGGAGTTGGTGGCATGTGAAACCCGCATGTGGAGCATTCGTTTGTGTGGATGCTCTACCCGGTTCATTCCTAGATAATGCACTCAAAGGGCACTAAGCATAGAGTGTGAAAACTGAGTTTCCTTGAGAGCTGCTTGGAAGCCTGATGGTGTGTGAAGTTAATGAGCCAAATGGAGTTGTTCTCCCACAAGAACCACTCGGCTGATCCTTCTTCAATATGCCCTTCACCAACATGCAGTGTTTCCTTGATTGAATTAGCTCTCACACCAATATTTGCGTCTAGAGCCTTTGCATTGAGGGCTATCTGAAAACGGCTGTGGCGCTGAAGTTGCCTGCTAATGTGGAGTTGGTGTCATGTGAAACCCGCATGTGGAGCATTCGTTTGTGTGGGATGCTCACCAAGCTTCATTTCAGTCCTAGGCACACAAAGGGCACTAAGCATAGAGTGTGAAAACTGAGTTTCCTTGAGAGCTGCTTGGAAGCCTGATGGTGTGTGAAGTTTGTGAGCCAAATGGAGTTGTTCTCCCACAAGAACCAATCGGCTGATCCTTCTTCAATATGCCCTTCACCAACGTGCAGTGTTTCCTTGATTGAATTAGCTCTCACACCAATATTTGTGTCTAGAGCCTTTGCATTGAGGGCTATCTGAAAATGGCTGTGGCGTTGAAGTTGCCTGTGAATGTGGAGTTGGTGGCATGTGAAACCCGCATGTGGAGCATTCGTTTGTGTGGGATGCTCACCAAGCTTCATTTCAGTTCTAGGCAATCAAAGGGCACTAAGCATAGAGTGTGAAAAATTAGTTTCCTTGAGATCTGCTTGGAAGCCTGATGGTGTGTGAAGTTAGTGAGCCAGATGGAGTTGTTCTCCCACAAGAACCACTCGGCTGATCCTTCTTCAATATGCCCTTCACCAACATGCAGTGTTTCCTTGATTGAATTAGCTCTCACACCAATATTTGCTTCTAGAGCCTTTGCATTGAGGGCTATCTGAAAACGGCTGTGGCGCTGAGGTTGCCTGTGAATGTGGAGTTTGTAGCATGTGAAACCCGCATGTGGAGCATTCGTTTGTGTGGGATGCTCTACCAGGTTCATTCCTAGATAATGCACTCAAAGGGCACTAAGCATAGAGTGTGAAAACTGAGTTTCCTTGAGAGCTGCTTGGAAGCCTGATGGTGTGTGACGTTAGTGAGCCAAATGGAGTTGTTCTCCCACAAGAACCACTCGGCTGATCCTTCTTCAATATGCCCTTCACCAACATGCAGTGTTTCCTTGATTGAATTAGCTCTCACACCAATATTTGCTTCTAGAGCCTTTGCATTGAGGGCTATCTGAAAACGGCTGTGGCGCTGAAGTTGCCTGAGAATGTGGAGTTGGTGGCATGTGAAACCCGCATGTGGAGCATTCGTTTGTGTGGGATGCTCTACCAGGTTCATTCCTAGATAATGCACTCAAAGGGCACTAAGCATAGAGTGTAAAAACTGAGTTTCCTTGAGAGTTGCTTGGAAGCCTGATGGTGTGTGAAGTTTGTGAGCCAAATGGAGTTGTTCTCCCACAAGAACCACTCGGCTGATCCTTCTTCAACATGCCCTTCTCCAACATGCAGTGTTTCCTTGATTGAATTAGTTCTCACACCAATATTTGCGTCTAGAGCCTTTGCATTGAGGGCTATCTGAAAACGGCTGTGGCGCTGAAGTTGCCTGTGAATGTGGAGTTGGTGGCATGTGAAAACCGCATGTGGAGCATTCGTTTGTGTGGGATGCTCACCAAGCTTCATTTCAGTCCTAGGCACTCAAAGGGCAATAAGCATAGAGTGTGAAAACTGAGTTTCCTTGAGAGCTGCTTGGAAGCCTGATGGTGTGTGAAGTTAGTGAGCCAAATGGAGTTGTTCTCCCACAAGAACCACTCGGCTGATCCTTCTTCAATATGCCCTTCACCAACATGCAGTGTTTCCTTGATTGAATTAGCTCTCACACCAATATTTGCGTCTAGAGCCTTTGCATTGAGGGCTATCTGAAAACGGCTCTGGCGCTGAAGTTGCCTGTGAATGTGGAGTTGGTGGCATGTGAAACCCGCATGTGGAGCATTCGTTTGTGTGGGATGCTCTACCAGGTTCATTCCTAGATAATGCACTCAAAGGGCACTAAGCATAAAGTGTGAAAACTGAGTTTCCTTGAGAGCTGCTTGGAAGCCTGATGGTGTGTGAAGTTAGTGAGCCAAACAGAGTTGTTCTCCCATAAGAACCACTCGGCTGATCCTTCTTCAACATGCCCTTCACCAACATGCAGTGTTTCCTTGATTGAATTAGCTCTCACACCAATATTTGCGTCTAGAGCCTTTGCATTGAGGGCTATCTGAAAACGGCTGTGGCGCTGAAGTTGCCTGAGAATGCGGAGTTGGTGTCATGTTAAACCCGCATGTGGAGCATTTGTTTGTGTGGGATCCTCACCAAGCTTCATTTCAGTCCTAATCACTCAAAGGGCACTAAGCATAGAGTGTGAAAACTGAGTTTCCTTGAGAGCTACTTGGAAGCCTGATGGTGTATGAATTTAGTGAGCCAAATGGAGTTGTTCTACCACAAGAACCACTCGGCTGATCCTTCTTCAATATGGCCTTCACCAACATGCAGTGTTTCCTTGATTGAATTAGCTCTCACACCAATATTTGCGTCTAGAGCCTTTGCATTGAGGGCTATCTGAAAACGGCTGTGTCGCTGAAGTTGCCTGTGAATGTGGAGTTGGTGGCATGTGAAACCCGCATGTGGAGCATTCGTTTGTGTGGGATGCTCTACCAGGTTCATTCCTAGATAATGCACTCAAAGGGCACTAAGCATAGAGTGTGAAAACTGAGTTTCCTTGAGAGCTGCTTGGAAGCCTGATGGTGTGTGAAGTTAGTGAGCCAAATGGAGTTGTTCTCCCACAAGAACCACTCGGCTGATCCTTCTTCAACATGCCCTTCACCAATATGCAGTGTTTCCTTGATTGAATTAGCTCTCACACCAATATTTGCGTCTAGAGCCTTTGCATTGAGGGCTATCTGAAAACGGCTGTGGCGCTGAAGTTGCCTGAGAATGTGGAGTTGGTGGCATGTGAAACCCGCATGTGGAGCATTCGTTTGTGTGGGATGCTCTACCCGGTTCATTCCTAGATAATGCACTCAAAGGGCACTAAGCATAGAGTGTGAAAACTGAGTTTCCTTGAGAGCTGCTTGGAAGCCTGATGGTGTGTGAAGTTAATGAGCCAAATGGAGTTGTTCTCCCACAAGAACCACTCGGCTGATCCTTCTTCAATATGCCCTTCACCAACATGCAGTGTTTCCTTGATTGAATTAGCTCTCACACCAATATTTGCGTCTAGAGCCTTTGCATTGAGGGCTATCTGAAAACGGCTGTGGCGCTGAAGTTGCCTGCTAATGTGGAGTTGGTGGCATGTGAAACCCGCATGTGGAGCATTCGTTTGTGTGGGATGCTCACCAAGCTTCATTTCAGTCCTAGGCACACAAAGGGCACTAAGCATAGAGTGTGAAAACTGAGTTTCCTTGAGAGCTGCTTGGAAGCCTGATGGTGTGTGAAGTTAGTGAGCCAAATGGAGTTGTTCTCCCACAAGAACCAATCGGCTGATCCTTCTTCAATATGCCCTTCACCAACGTGCAGTGTTTCCTTGATTGAATTAGCTCTCACACCAATATTTGTGTCTAGAGCCTTTGCATTGAGGGCTATCTGAAAACGGCTGTGGCGTTGAAGTTGCCTGTGAATGTGGAGTTGGTGGCATGTGAAACCCGCATGTGGAGCATTCGTTTGTGTGGGATGCTCACCAAGCTTCATTTCAGTTCTAGGCAATCAAAGGGCACTAAGCATAGAGTGTGAAAAATTAGTTTCCTTGAGATCTGCTTGGAAGCCTGATGGTGTGTGAAGTTAGTGAGCCAGATGGAGTTGTTCTCCCACAAGAACCACTCGGCTGATCCTTCTTCAATATGCCCTTCACCAACATGCAGTGTTTCCTTGATTGAATTAGCTCTCACACCAATATTTGCGTCTAGAGCCTTTGCATTGAGGGCTATCTGAAAACGGCTGTGGCGCTGAGGTTGCCTGTGAATGTGGAGTTTGTGGCATGTGAAACCCGCATGTGGAGCATTCGTTTGTGTGGGATGCTCTACCAGGTTCATTCCTAGATAATGCACTCAAAGGGCACTAAGCATAGAGTGTGAAAACTGAGTTTCCTTGAGAGCTGCTTGGAAGCCTGATGGTGTGTGACGTTAGTGAACCAAATGGAGTTGCTCTCCCACAAGAACCACTCGGCTGATCCTTCTTCAATATGCCCTTCACCAACATGCAGTGTTTCCTTGATTGAATTAGCTCTCACACCAATATTTGCGTCTAGAGCCTTTGCATTGAGGGCTATCTGAAAACGGCTGTGGCGCTGAAGTTGCCTGAGAATGCGGAGTTGGTGTCATGTTAAACCCGCATGTGGAGCATTCGTTTGTGTGGGATCCTCACCAAGCTTCATTTCAGTCCTAATCACTCAAAGGGCACTAAGCACAGAGTGTGAAAACTGAGTTTCCTTGAGAGCTGCTTGGAAGCCTGATGGTGTGTGAAGTTAATGAGCCAAATGGAGTTGTTCTCCCACAAGAACCACTCGGCTGATCCTTCTTCAATATGCCCTTCACCAACATGCAGTGTTTCCTTGATTGAATTAGCTCTCACACCAATATTTGCGTCTAGAGCCTTTGCATTGAGGGCTATCTGAAAACGGCTGTGGCGCTGAAGTTGCCTGTGAATGTGGAGTTGGTGGCATGTGAAACCCGCATGTGGAGCATTCGTTTGTGTGGGATGCTCTACCCGGTTCATTCCTAGATAATGCACTCAAAGGGCACTAAGCATAGAGTGTAAAAACTGAGTTTCCTTGAGAGTTGCTTGGAAGCCTGATGCTGTGTGAAGTTTGTGAGCCAAATGGAGTTGTTCTCCCACAAGAACCACTCGGCTGATCCTTCTTCAACATGCCCTTCTCCAACATGCAGTGTTTCCTTGATTGAATTAGTTCTCACACCAATATTTGCGTCTAGAGCCTTTGCATTGAGGGCTATCTGAAAACGGCTGTGGCGCTGAAGTTGCATGAGAATGTGGAGTTGGTGGCATGTGAAACCCGCATGTGGAGCATTCGTTTGTGTGGGATGCTCACCAAGATTCATTTCAGTCCTAGGTGCTCAAATGGCACTATGCATAGAGTGTGAACTCTGAGTTTCCTTGAGAGCTGCTTGGAAGCCTGAAGGTGTGTGAAGTTAGTGAGCCAAACAGAGTTATTCTCCCACAAGAACCACTCGGCTGATCCTTCTTCAATATGCCCTTCACCAACATGCAGTGTTTCCTTGATTGAATTAGCTCTCACACCAATATTTGCGTCTAGAGCCTTTGCATTGAGGGCTATCTGAAAACGGCTGTGGCGCTGAAGTTGCCTGTGAATGTGGAGTTGGTGGCATGTGAAACCTGCATGCGGAGCATTCATTTTGTGGGATGTTCTACGAGGTTTATTCCTAGATAATGCACTCAAAGGGCACTAAGCATAGAGTGTGAAAACTGAGTTTCCTTGAGAGCTGCTTGGAAGCCTGATGGTGTGTGAAGTTAGTGAGCCAAATGGAGTTGTTCTCCCACAAGAACCACTCTGCTGATCCTTCTTCAATATGCCCTTCACCAACATGCAGTGTTTCCTTGATTGAATTAGCTCTCACACAAATATTTGCATCTAGAGCCTTTGCATTGAGGGCTATCTGAAAACGGCTGTGGCGCTGAAGTTGCCTGCTAATGTGGAGTTGGTGGCATGTGAAACCCGCATGTGGAGCATTCGTTTGTGTGGGATGCTCACCAAGCTTCATTTCAGTCCTAGGCACACAAAGGGCACTAAGCATAGAGTGTGAAAACTGAGTTTCCTTGAGAGCTGCTTGGAAGCCTGATGGTGTGTGAAGTTAGTGAGCCAAATGGAGTTGTTCTCCCACAAGAACCACTCGGCTGATCCTTCTTCAATATGCCCTTCACCAACGTGCAGTGTTTCCTTGATTGAATTAGCTCTCACACCAATATTTGTGTCTAGAGCCTTTGCATTGAGGGCTATCTGAAAACGGCTGTGGCGTTGAAGTTGCCTGTGAATGTGGAGTTGGTGGCATGTGAAACCCGCATGTGGAGCATTCGTTTGTGTGGGATGCTCTACCAGGTTCATTCCTAGATAATGCACTCAAAGGGCACTAAGCATAGAGTGTGAAAACTGAGTTTCCTTGAGAGCTGCTTGGAAGCCTGATGGTGTGTGAAGTTAGTGAGCCAAACAGAGTTGTTCTCCCACAAGAACACTCGGCTGATCCTTCTTCAATATGCCCTTCACCAACATGCAGTGTTTCCTTGATTGAATTAGCTCTCACACCAATATTTGCTTCTAGAGCCTTTGCATTGAGGGCTATCTGAAAATGGCTGTGGCGCTGAAGTTGCCTGTGAATGTGGAGTTGGTGGCATGTGAAACCCGCATGTGGAGCATTCGTTTGTGTGGGATGCTCTACCAGGTTCATTCCTAGATAATGCACTCAAAGGGCACTAAGCATAGAGTGTGAAAACTGAGTTTCCTTGAGAGCTGCTTGGAAGCCTGATGGTGTGTGAAGTTACTGAACCAAATGGAGTTGTTCTCCCTCAAGAACCACTCGGCTGATCCTTCTTCAATATGCCCTTCACCAACATGCAGTGTTTCCTTGATTGAATTAGCTCTCACACCAATATTTGCGTCTAGAGCCTTTGCATTGAGGGCTATCTGAAAACGGCTGTGGCGCTGAAGTTGCCTGAGAATGCGGAGTTGGTGTCATGTTAAACCCGCATGTGGAGCATTCGTTTGTGTGGGATCCTCACCAAGCTTCATTTCAGTCCTAATCACTCAAAGGGCACTAAGCATAGAGTGTGAAAACTGAGTTTCCTTGAGAGCTACTTGGAAGCCTGATGGTGTATGAATTTAGTGAGCCAAATGGAGTTGTTCTCCCACAAGAACCACTCGGCTGATCCTTCTTCAATATGCCCTTCACCAACATGCAGTGTTTCCTTGATTGAATTAGCTCTCACACCAATATTTGCGTCTAGAGCCTTTGCATTGAGGGCTATCTGAAAACGGCTGTGTCGCTGAAGTTGCCTGAGAATGTGGAGCTGGTGGCATGTGAAACCCGCATGTGGAATATTCGTTTGTGTGGGATGCTCTACCCGGTTCATTCCTAGATAATGCACTCAAAGGGCACTAAGCATAGAGTGTGAGAACTGGGTTTCCTTTAGAGCTGCTTGGAAGCCTGATGGTGTGTGAAGTTAGTGAGCCAAATGGAGTTGTTCTCCCACAAGAACCACTCGGCTGATCCTTCTTCAATATGGCCTTCACCAACATGCAGTGTTTCCTTGATTGAATTAGCTCTCACACCAATATTTGCGTCTAGAGCCTTTGCATTGAGGGCTATCTGAAAACGGCTGTGTCGCTGAAGTTGCCTGTGAATGTGGAGTTGGTGGCATGTGAAACCCGCATGTGGAGCATTCATTTGTGTGGGATGCTCTACCAGGTTCATTCCTAGATAATGCACTCAAAGGGCACTAAGCATAGAGTGTAAAAACTGAGTTTCCTTGAGAGTTGCTTGGAAGCCTGAGGCTGTGTGAAGTTTGTGAGCCAAATGGAGTTGTTCTCCCACAAGAACCACTCGGCTGATCCTTCTTCAACATGCCCTTCTCCAACATGCAGTGTTTCCTTGATTGAATTAGTTCTCACACCAATATTTGCGTCTAGAGCCTTTGCATTGAGGGCTATCTGAAAACGGCTGTGGCGCTGAAGTTGCCTGCTAATGTGGAGTTGGTGGCATGTAAAACCCGCATGTGGAGCATTCGTTTGTGTGGGATGCTCACCAAGCTTCATTTCAGTCCTAGGCACACAAAGGGCACTAAGCATAGAGTGTGAAAACTGAGTTTCCTTGAGAGCTGCTTGGAAGCCTGATGGTGTGTGAAGTTAGTGAGCCAAATGGAGTTGTTCTCCCACAAGAACCACTCGGCTGATCCTTCTTCAATATGCCCTTCACCAACGTGCAGTGTTTCCTTGATTGAATTAGCTCTCACACCAATATTTGTGTCTAGAGCCTTTGCATTGAGGGCTATCTGAAAACGGCTGTGGCGCTGAAGTTGCCTGTGAATGTGGAGTTGGTGGCATGTGAAACCCGCATGTGGAGCATTCGTTTGTGTGGGATGCTCACCAAGCTTCATTTCAGTTCTAGGCAATCAAAGGGCACTAAGCATAGAGTGTAAAAAATTAGTTTCCTTGAGATCTGCTTGGAAGCCTGATGGTGTGTGAAGTTAGTGAGCCAAATGGAGTTGTTCTCCCACAAGAACCACTCGGCTGATCCTTCTTCAATATGCCCTTCACCAACATGCAGTGTTTCCTTGATTGAATTAGCTCTCACAACAATATTTTCACCTAGAGCTTTTGAATTGAGGGCTCTCTGAAAATGTCTGTGCCGCTGAAGTTGCCTGTGAATGTGGAGTTGGTGGCATGTGAAAACCGCATGTGGAGCATTCGTTTGCGTGGGATGCTCTACCAGGTTCATTCCTAGATAATGCACTCAAAGGGCACTAAGCATAGAGTGTGAAAACTGAGTTTCCTTGAGAGCTGCTTGGAAGCCTGATGGTGTGTGAAGTTAGTGAGCCAAACAGAGTTGTTCTCCCACAAGAACACTCGGCTGATCCTTCTTCAATATGCCCTTCACCAACATGCAGTGTTTCCTTGATTGAATTAGCTCTCACACCAATATTTGCTTCTAGAGCCTTTGCATTGAGGGCTATCTGAAAATGGCTGTGGCCCTGAAGTTGCCTGTGAATGTGGAGTTGATGGCATGTGAAACCCGCATGTGGAGCATTCGTTTGTGTGGGATGCTCTACCAGGTTCATTCCTAGATAATGCACTCAATGGGCACTAAGCATAGAGTGTGAAAACTGAGTTTCCTTGAGAGCTGCTTGGAAGCCTGATGGTGTGTGAAGTTAGTGAGCCAAATGGAGTTGTTCTCCCACAAAAACCACTTGGCTGATCCTGTTTCAATATGCCCTTCACCAACATGCAGTGTTTCCTTGATTGAATTAGCTCTCACACCAATATTTGCGTCTAGAGCCTTTGCATTGAGGGCTATCTGAAAACGGCTGTGGCGCTGAAGTTGCCTGAGAATGTGGAGTTGGTGGCATGTGAAACCCGCATGTGGAGCATTCGTTTGTGTGGGATGCTCTGCCAGGTTCATTTCAGTTCTAGGCACTCAAAGGGCACTAAGCATAGAGTGTGAAAACTGAGTTTCCTTGAGAGCTGCTTGGAAGCCTGATGGTGTGTGAAGTTAGTGAGCCAAATGGAGTTGTTCTCCAACAAGAACTACTCGGCTGATCCTTCTTCAAGATGCCCTTCACCAACATGCAGTGTTTTCTTGATTGAATTAGCTCTCACACCATTATTTGCGTCTAGAGCCTTTGCTTTGAATGCTAGGTGAAAATGGCTGTGGCGCTGAAGTTGCCTGAGAATGTGGAGTTGGTGGCATGTGAAACCCGCATGTGGAGCATTCGTTTGTGTGGGAACCTCACCAAGCTTCATTTCAGCCCTAGGCACTCAAAGGGCACTAAGCATAGAGTGTGAAAACTGAGTTTCCTTGAGAGCTGCTTGAAAGCCTGATGGTGTGTGAAGTTAGTGAGCCGAATGGAGTTGTTCTCCCACAAGAACCACTCGGCTGATGCTTCTTCAATATGCCCTTCACCAACATGCAGTGTTTCCTTGATTGAATTGGCTCTCACACCAATATTTGCTTCTAGAGCCTTTGCATTGAGGGATATCTGAAAACGGCTGTGGCGCTGAAGTTGCCTGTGAATGTGGAGTTGGTGGCATGTGAAACCCGCATGTGGAGCATTCGTTTGTGTGGGATGCTCACCAAGCTTCATTTCATTTCCAGGCACTCAAAGGGCACTAAGCATAGAGTGTGGAAACTGAGTTTCCTTGAGAGCTGCTTGGAAGCCTGATGGTGTGTGAAGTTAGTGAGCCAAATTGAGTTGTTCTCCCACAAGAACCACTCGGCTGATCCTTCTTCAATATGCCCTTCACCAACATGCAGTGTTTCCTTGATTGAATTAGCTCTCACACCAATATTTGTGTCTAGAGCCTTTGCATTGAGGGCTATCTGAAAACGGCTGTGTCGCTGAAGTTGCCTGAGAATGTGGAGTTGGTGGCATGTGAAACCCGCATGTGGAGCATTCGTTTGTGTGGGATGCTCTCCAAGCTTCATTTCAGTCCTATGCACTCAAAGGGCACTAAGCATAGAGTGTGAAAACTGAGTTTCCTTGAGAGCTGCTTGGAAGCCTGATGGTGTGTGAAGTTAGTGAGCCAAATGGAGTTGTTCTCCCACAAGAACCACTCGGCTGATCCTTCTTCAATATGCCCTTCACCAACATGCAGTGTTTCCTTGATTGAATTAGCTTTCACACCAATATTTGCGTCTAGAGCCTTTGCATTGAGGGCTATCTGAAAATGGCTGTGGCGCTGAAGTTGCCTGCGAATGTGGAGTTGGTGGCATGTGAAACCCGCATGTGGAGCATTCGTTTGTGTGGGATGCTCACCAAGCTTCATTTCAGTCCTAGGCACTCAAAGGGCACTAAGCATAGAGTGTGAAAACTGAGTTTCCTTGAGAGCTACTTGGAAGCCTGATGGTGTGTGACGTTAGTGAGCCAAATGGAGTTGTTCTCCCACAAGAACCACTCGGCTGATCCTTCTTCAATATGCCCTTCACAAACATGCAGTGTTTCCTTGATTGAATTAGCTCTCACACCAATATTTGTGTCTAGAGCCTTTGCATTGAGGGCTATCTGAAAACGGCTGTGGCGCTGAAGTTGCCTGCGAATGTGGAGTTGGTGGCATGTAAAACCCGCATGTGGAGCATTCGTTTGTGTGGGATGCTCACCAAGCTTCATTTCAGTTCTAGGCACTCAAAGGGCACTAAGCATAGAGTGTGAAAATTGAGTTTCCTTGAGAGCTACTTGGAAGCCTGATGGTGTGTGACGTTAGTGAGCCAAATGGAGTTGTTCTCCCACAAGAACCACTCGGCCTATCCTTCTTCAATATATCCTTCACCAACATGCAGTGTTTCCTTGATTGAATTAGCTCTCACACCAATATTTGCGTCTAGAGCTTTTGCATTTGGGGCTATCTGAAAACGTCTGTGGCGCTGAAGTTGCCTGTGAATGTGGAGTTGGTGGCATGTGAAACCCGCATGTGAAGCATTCGTTTGTGTGGGATGCTCTACCAGGTTCATTCCTAGAGAATGCACTCAAAGGGCACTAAGCATAGAGTGTGAAAACTGAGTTTCCTTGAGAGCTGCTTGGAAGCCTGATGGTGTGTGAAGTTAGTGAGCCAAATGGAGTTGTTCTCCCACAAAAACCACTCGGCTGATCCTGTTTCAATATGCCCTTCACCAACATGCAGTGTTTCCTTGATTGAATTAGCTCTCACACCAATATTTGCATCTAGAGCCTTTGCATTGAGGGCTATCTGAAAACGGCTGTGGCGCTGAAGTTGCCTGTGAATGTGGAGTTGGTGGCATGTGAAACCCGCATGTGGAGCATTCGTTTGTGTGGGATGCTCTACCAGGTTCATTCCTAGATAATGCACTCAAAGGGCACTAAGCATAGAGTGTGAAAACTGAGTTTCCTTGAGAGCTGCTTGGAAGCCTGATGGTGTGTGAAGTTAGTGAGCCAAATGGAGTTGTTCTCCCACAAGAAATACTCGGCTGATCCTTCTTCAAGATGCCCTTCACCAACATGCAGTGTTTTCTTGATTGAATTAGCTCTCACACCATTATTTGCGTCTAGAGCCTTTGCTTTGAATGCTAGGTGAAAATGGCTGTGGCGCTGAAGTTGCCTGAGAATGTGGAGTTGGTGGCATGTGAAACCCGCATGTGGAGCATTCGTTTGTGTGGGAACCTCACCAAGCTTCATTTCAGCCCTAGGCACTCAAAGGGCACTAAGCATAGAGTGTGAAAACTGAGTTTCCTTGAGAGCTGCTTGAAAGCCTGATGGTGTGTGAAGTTAGTGAGCCGAATGGAGTTGTTCTCCCACAAGAACCACTCGGCTGATGCTTCTTCAATATGCCCTTCACCAACATGCAGTGTTTCCTTGATTGAATTGGCTCTCACACCAATATTTGCTTCTAGAGCCTTTGCATTGAGGGATATCTGAAAACGGCTGTGGCGCTGAAGTTGCCTGTGAATGTGGAGTTGGTGGCATGTGAAACCCGCATGTGGAGCATTCGTTTGTGTGGGATGCTCACCAAGCTTCATTTCATTTCCAGGCACTCAAAGGGCACTAAGCATAGAGTGTGGAAACTGAGTTTCCTTGAGAGCTGCTTGGAAGCCTGATGGTGTGTGAAGTTAGTGAGCCAAATTGAGTTGTTCTCCCACAAGAACCACTCGGCTGATCCTTCTTCAATATGCCCTTCACCAACATGCAGTGTTTCCTTGATTGAATTAGCTCTCACACCAATATTTGTGTCTAGAGCCTTTGCATTGAGGGCTATCTGAAAACGGCTGTGTCGCTGAAGTTGCCTGAGAATGTGGAGTTGGTGGCATGTGAAACCCGCATGTGGAGCATTCGTTTGTGTGGGATGCTCTCCAAGCTTCATTTCAGTCCTATGCACTCAAAGGGCACTAAGCATAGAGTGTGAAAACTGAGTTTCCTTGAGAGCTGCTTGGAAGCCTGATGGTGTGTGAAGTTAGTGAGCCAAATGGAGTTGTTCTCCCACAAGAACCACTCGGCTGATCCTTCTTCAATATGCCCTTCACCAACATGCAGTGTTTCCTTGATTGAATTAGCTTTCACACCAATATTTGCGTCTAGAGCCTTTGCATTGAGGGCTATGTGAAAATGGCTGTGGCGCTGAAGTTGCCTGCGAATGTGGAGTTGGTGGCATGTGAAACCCGCATGTGGAGCATTCGTTTGTGTGGGATGCTCACCAAGCTTCATTTCAGTCCTAGGCACTCAAAGGGCACTAAGCATAGAGTGTGAAAACTGAGTTTCCTGAGAGCTACTTGGAAGCCTGATGGTGTGTGACGTTAGTGAGCCAAATGGAGTTGTTCTCCCACAAGAACCACTCAGCTGATCCTTCTTCAATATGCCCTTCACAAACATGCAGTGTTTCCTTGATTGAATTAGCTCTCACACCAATATTTGTGTCTAGAGCCTTTGCATTGAGGGCTATCTGAAAACGGCTATGGCGCTGAGGTTGCCTGAGAATGTGGAGTTGGTGGCATGTAAAACCCGCATGTGGAGCATTCGTTTGTGTGGGATGCTCACCAAGCTTCATTTCAGTTCTAGGCACTCAAAGGGCACTAAGCATAGAGTGTGAAAATTGAGTTTCCTTGAGAGCTGCTTGGAAGCCTGATGGTGTGTGAAGTTAGTGAGCCAAATGGAGTTGTTCTCCCACAAGAACCACTTGGCTGATCCTTATTCAATATGCCCTTCACCAACATGCAGTGTTTCCTTGATTGAATTAGCTCTCACACCAATATTTGCGTCTAGAGCCTTTGCATTGAGGGCTATCTGAAAACAACTGTGTCGCTGAAGTTGCCTGCGAATGTGGAGTTGGTGGCATGTGAAACCCGCATGTGGAGCATTCGTTTGTGTGGGATGCTCACCAAGCTTCATTTCAGCCCTAGGCACTCAAAGGGCACTAAGCATAGAGTGTGAAAACGGAATTTCCTTGAGAGCTACTTGGAAGCCTGATGGTGTGTGACGTTAGTGAGCCAAATGGAGTTGTTCTCCCACAAGAACCACTCGGCTGATCCTTCTTCAATATATCCTTCACCAACATGCAGTGTTTCCTTGATTGAATTAGCTCTTACACCAATATTTGCGTCTAGAGCTTTTGCATTTGGGGCTATCTGAAAACGTCTGTGGCGCTGAAGTTGCCTGTGAATGTGGAGTTGGTGGCATGTGAAACCCGCATGTGAAGCATTCGTTTGTGTGGGATGCTCTACCAGGTTCATTCCTAGATAATGCACTCAAAGGGCACTAAGCATAGAGTGTGAAAACTGAGTTTCCTTGAGATCTGCTTGGAAGCCTGATGGTGTGTGAAGTTAGTGAGCCAAATGGAGTTGTTCTCCCAAAAGAACCACTCGACTGATCCTTCTTCAATATGCCCTTCACCAACATGCAGTGTTTCCCTGATTGAATTAGCTCTCACACAAATATTTGTGTCTAGAGCCTTTGCAGTGAGGGCTATCTGAAAACGGCTGTGGCGCTGAAGTTGCCTGCGAATGTGGAGTTGGTGGCATGTGAAACCCGCATGTGGAGCATTCGTTTGTGTGGGATGCTCTACCAGGTTCATTCCTAGATAATGCACTCAAAGGGCACTAAGCATAGAGTGTGAAAACTGAGTTTCCTTGAGAGCTGCTTGGAAGCCTGATGGTGTGTGAAGTTAGTGAGCCAAATGGAGTTGTTCTCCCACAAGAACTACTCGGCTGATCCTTCTTCAAGATGCCCTTCACCAACATGCAGTGTTTTCTTGATTGAATTAGCTCTCACACCATTATTTGCGTCTAGAGCCTTTGCTTTGAATGCTAGGTGAAAATGGCTGTGGCCCTGAAGTTGCCTGAGAATGTGGAGTTGGTGGCATGTGAAACCCGCATGTGGAGCATTCGTTTGTGTGGGAACCTCACCAAGCTTCATTTCAGCCCTAGGCACTCAAAGGGCACTAAGCATAGAGTGTGAAAACTGAGTTTCCTTGAGGCTGCTTGAAAGCCTGATGGTGTGTGAAGTTAGTGAGCCGAATGGAGTTGTTCTCCCACAAGAACCACTCGGCTGATGCTTCTTCAATATGCCCTTCACCAACATGCAGTGTTTCTTTGATTGAATTGGCTCTCACACCAATATTTGCTTCTAGAGCCTTTGCATTGAGGGCTATCTGAAAACGGCTGTGGCGCTGAAGTTGCCTGTGAATGTGGAGTTGGTGGCATGTGAAACCCGCATGTGGAGCATTCGTTTGTGTGGGATGCTCACCAAGCTTCATTTCATTTCCAGGCACTCAAAGGGCACTAAGCATAGAGTGTGGAAACTGAGTTTCCTTGAGAGCTGCTTGGAAGCCTGATGGTGTGTGAAGTTAGTGAGCCAAATGGAGTTGTTCTCCCACAAGAACCACTCGGCTGATGCTTCTTCAATATGCCCTTCACCAACATGCAGTGTTTCCTTGATTGAATTAGCTCTCACACCAATATTTGTGTCTAGAGCCTTTGCATTGAGGGCTATCTGAAAACGGCTGTGGTGCTGAAGTTGCCTGAGAATGTGGAGTTGGTGGCATGTGAAAACCGCATGTGGAGCATTCGTTTGTGTGGGATGCTCTCCAAGCTTCATTTCAGTCCTATGCACTCAAAGGGCACTAAGCATAGAGTGTGAAAACTGAGTTTCCTTGAGAGCTGCTTGGAAGCCTGATGGTGTGTGAAGTTAGTGAGCCAAATGGAGTTGTTCTCCCACAAGAACCACTCGGCTGATCCTTCTTCAATATGCCCTTCACCAACATGCAGTGTTTCCTTGATTGAATTAGCTTTCACACCAATATTTGCGTCTAGAGCCTTTGCATTGAGGGCTATCTGAAAATGGCTGTTGCGCTGAAGTTGCCTGAGAATGTGGAGTTGGTGGCATGTGAAACCCGCATGTGGAGCATTCGTTTGTGTGGGATGCTCACCAAGCTTCATTTCAGTCCTAGGCACTCAAAGGGCACTAAGCATAGAGTGTGAAAACTGAGTTTCCTTGAGAGCTACTTGGAAGCCTGATGGTGTGTGACGTTAGTGAGCCAAATGGAGTTGTTCTCCCACAAGAACCACTCGGCTGATCCTTCTTCAATATGCCCTTCACAAACATGCAGTGTTTCCTTGATTGAATTAGCTGTCACACCAATATTTGTGTCTAGAGCCTTTGCATTGAGGGCTATCTGAAAACGGCTGTGGCGCTGAAGTTGCCTGCGAATGTGGAGTTGGTGGCATGTAAAACCCGCATGTGGAGCATTCGTTTGTGTGGGATGCTCACCAAGCTTCATTTCAGTTCTAGGCACTCAAAGGGCACTAAGCATAGAGTGTGAAAACTGAGTTTCCTTGAGAGCTGCTTGGAAGCCTGATGGTGTGTGAAGTTAGTGAGCCAAATGGAGTTGTTCTCCCACAAGAACCACTTGGCTGATCCTTCTTCAATATGCCCTTCACCAACATGCAGTGTTTCCTTGATTGAATTAGCTCTCACACCAATATTTGCGTCTAGAGCCTTTGCATTGAGGGCTATCTGAAAACGGCTGTGGTGCTGAAGTTGCCTGCGAATGTGGAGTTGGTGGCATGTGAAACCAGCATGTGGAGCATTCGTTTGTGTGGGATGCTCACCAAGCTTCATTTCAGCCCTAGGCACTCAAAGGGCACTAAGCATAGAGTGTGAAAACGGAATTTCCTTGAGAGCTACTTGGAAGCCTGATGGTGTGTGACGTTAGTGAGCCAAATGGAGTTGTTCTCCCACAAGAACCACTCGGCTGATCCTTCTTCAATATATCCTTCACCAACATGCAGTGTTTCCTTGATTGAATTAGCTCTCACACCAATATTTGCGTCTAGAGCTTTTGCATTTGGGGCTATCTGAAAACGTCTGTGGCGCTGAAGTTGCCTGTGAATGTGGAGTTGGTGGCATGTGAAACCCGCATGTGAAGCATTCGTTTGTGTGGGATGCTCTACCAGGTTCATTCCTAGATAATGCACTCAAAGGGCACTAAGCATAGAGTGTGAAAACTGAGTTTCCTTGAGATCTGCTTGGAAGCCTGATGGTGTGTGAAGTTAGTGAGCCAAATGGAGTTGTTCTCCCAAAAGAACCACTCGACTGATCCTTCTTCAATATGCCCTTCACCAACATGCAGTGTTTCCCTGATTGAATTAGCTCTCACACAAATATTTGTGTCTAGAGCCTTTGCAGTGAGGGCTATCTGAAAATGGCTGTGGCGCTGAAGTTGCCTGCGAATGTGGAGTTGGTGGCATGTGAAACCCGCATGTGGAGCATTCGTTTGTGTGGGATGCTCTACCAGGTTCATTTCAGTTCTAGGCACTCAAAGGGCACTAAGCATAGAGTGTGAAAACTGAGTTTCCCCGAGATCTGCTTGGAAGCCTGATGTTGTGTGAAGTTAATGAGCCAAATGGAGTTGTTCTCCCACAAGAACCACTCGGCTGATCCTTCTTCAATATGCCCTTCACCAACATGCAGTGTTTCCTTGATTGAATTAGCTCTCACAAAAATATTTGCATCTAGAGCTTTTGCATTGAGGGCTATCTGAAAACGTCTGTGGCGCTGAAGTTGCCTGTGAATGTGGAGTTGGTGGCATGTGAAACCCGCATGTGGAGCATTCGTTTGTGTGGGATGCTCTACCAGGTTCATTCCTAGATAATGCACTCAAAGGGCACTAAGCATAGAGTGTGAAAACTGAGTTTCCTTGAGAGCTGCTTGGAAGCCTGATGGTGTGTGAAGTTAGTGAGCCAAATGGAGTTGTTCTCCAACAAGAACCACTCGGCTGATCCTTCTTCAATATGTCCTTCACCAACATGCAGTGTTTCCTTGATTGAATTAGCTCTCACACCAACATTTGCGTCTAGAGCCTTTGCATTGAGGGCTATCTGAAAACGACTGTGTCGCTGAAGTTGCCTGAGAATGTGGAGTTGGTGGCATGTGAAACCCGCATGTGGAGCATTCGTTTGTGTGGGATGCTCACCAAGCTTCATTTCAGTCCTAGGCATCAAAGGGCACTAAGCATAGAGTGTGAAAACTGAGTTTCCTTGAGAGCTACTTGGAAGCCTGATGGTGTGTGACGTTAGTGAGCCAAATGGAGTTGTTCTCCCCCAAGAACCACTCGGCTGATCCTTCTTCAATATGCCCTTCACCAACATGCAGTGTTTCCTTGATTGAATTAGCTCTCACACCAATATTTGTGTCTAGAGCCTTTGCATTGAGGGCTATCTGAAAACGGCTGTGGCGCTGAAGTTGCCTGAGAATGTGGAGTTGGTGGCATGTGAAACCCGCATGTGGAGCATTCGTTTGTCTAGGATGCTCTACCAGCTTCATTTCAGTTCTAGGCACTCAAAGGGCACTAAGCATAGAGTGTGAAAACTGAGTTTCCTTGAGAGCTACTTGGAAGCCTGATGCTGTGTGAAGTTAGTGAGCCAAATGGAGTTGTTCTCCCACAAGAACTACTCGGCTGATCCTTCTTCAATATGCCCTTCACCAACATGCAGTGTTTTCTTGATTGAATTAGCTCTCACACCAATATTTGCGTCCAGAGCCTTTGCATTGAGGGCTATCTGAAAACGGCTGTGGCGCTGAAGTTGCCTGTGAATGTGGAGTTGGTGGCATGTGAAACCCGCATGTGGAGCATTCGTTTGTGTGGGATGCTCTACCAGGTTCATTCCTAGATAATGCACTCAAAGGGCACTAAGCATAGAGTGTGAAAACTGAGTTTCCTTGAGAGCTGCTTGAAAGCCTGATGGTGTGTGAAGTTAGTGAGCCAAATGGAGTTGTTCTCCCACAAGAACCACTCGGCTGATCCTTCTTCAATATGCCCTTCACCAACATGCAGTGTTTCCTTGATTGAATCAGCTCTCACACCAATATTTGCGTCTAGAGCCTTTGCATTGAGGGCTATCTGAAAACGGCTGTGGCGCTGAAGTTGCCTGAGAATGTGGAGTTGGTGGCATGTGAAACCCGCATGTGGAGCATTCGTTTGTGTGGGATGCTCACCAACTTCATTTCATTCCCAGGCACTCAAAGGGCACTAAGCATAGAGTGTGAAAACTGAGTTTCCTTGAGAGCTGCTTGGAAGCCTGATGGTGTGTGAAGTTAGTGAGCCAAATGGAGTTGTTCTCCAACAAGAACCACTCGGCTGATCCTTCTTCAATATGTCCTTCACCAACATGCAGTGTTTCCTTGATTGAATTAGCTCTCACACCAACATTTGCGTCTAGAGCCTTTGCATTGAGGGCTATCTGAAAACGACTGTGTCGCTGAAGTTGCCTGAGAATGTGGAGTTGGTGGCATGTGAAACCCGCATGTGGAGCATTCGTTTGTGTGGGATGCTCACCAAGATTCATTTCAGTCCTAGGCACTCAAAGGGCACTAAGCATAGAGTGTGAAAACTGAGTTTCCTTGAGAGCTACTTGGAAGCCTGATGGTGTGTGACGTTAGTGAGCCAAATGGAGTTGTTCTCCCCCAAGAACCACTCGGCTGATCCTTCTTCAATATGCCCTTCAACAACATGCAGTGTTTCCTTGATTGAATTAGCTCTCACACCAATATTTGTGTCTAGAGCCTTTGCATTGAGGGCTATCTGAAAACGGCTGTGGCGCTGAAGTTGCCTGAGAATGTGGAGTTGGTGGCATGTGAAACCCGCATGTGGAGCATTCGTTTGTGTGGGATGCTCACCAACTTCATTTCATTCCCAGGCACTCAAAGGGCACTAAGCATAGAGTGTGAAAACTGAGTTTCCTTGAGAGCTGCTTGGAAGCCTGATGCTGTGTGAAGTTAGTGAGCCAAATGGAGTTGTTCTCCCACAAGAACTACTCGGCTGATCCTTCTTCAATATGCCCTTCACCAACATGCAGTGTTTTCTTGATTGAATTAGCTCTCACACAAATATTTGCGTCTAGAGCCTTTGCTTTGAATGCTAGGTGAAAATGGCTGTGGCGCTGAAGTTGCCTGAGAATGTGGAGTTGGTGGCATGTGAAACCCGCATGTGGAGCATTCGTTTGTGTGGGAACCTCACCAAGCTTCATTTCAGCCCTAGGCACTCAAAGGGCACTAAGCATAGAGTGTGAAAACTGAGTTTCCTTGAGAGCTGCTTGAAAGCCTGATGGTGTGTGAAGTTAGTGAGCCAAATGGAGTTGTTCTCCCACAAGAACCACTCGGCTGATGCTTCTTCAATATGCCCTTCACCAACATGCAGTGTTTCCTTGATTGAATTAGCTCTCACACCAATATTTGGGTCTAGATCCTTTGCATTGAGGGCTATCTGAAAACGGCTGTGGCGCTGAAGTTGCCTGTGAATGTGGAGTTGGTGGCATGTGAAACCCGCATGTGGAGCATTCGTTTGTGTGGGATGCTCTACCAGGTTCATTCCTAGATAATGCACTCAAAGGGCACTAAGCATAGAGTGTGAAAACTGAGTTTCCTTGAGAGCTGCTTGGAAGCCTGATGGTGTGTGAAGTTAGTGAGCCAAATGGAGTTGTTCTCCAACAAGAACCACTCGGCTGATCCTTCTTCAATATGTCCTTCACCAACATGCAGTGTTTCCTTGATTGAATTAGCTCTCACACCAACATTTGCGTCTAGAGCCTTTGCATTGAGGGCTATCTGAAAACGACTGTGTCGCTGAAGTTGCCTGAGAATGTGGAGTTGGTGGCATGTGAAACCCGCATGTGGAGCATTCGTTTGTGTGGGATGCTCACCAAGCTTCATTTCAGTCCTAGGCACTCAAAGGGCACTAAGCATAGAGTGTGAAAACTGAGTTTCCTTGAGAGCTACTTGGAAGCCTGATGGTGTGTGACGTTAGTGAGCCAAATGGAGTTGTTCTCCCGCAAGAACCACTCGGCTGATCCTTCTTCAATATGCCCTTCACCAACATGCAGTGTTTCCTTGATTGAATTAGCTCTCACACCAATATTTGCGTCTGGAGCCTTTGCATTGAGGGCTATCTGAAAACGGCTGTGGCGCTGAAGTTGCCTGCGAATGTGGAGTTGGTGGCATGTGAAACCCGCATGTGGAGCATTCGTTTGTGTGGGATGCTCTACCAGCTTCATTTCAGTTCTAGGCACTCAAAGGGCACTAAGCATAGAGTGTGAAAACTGAGTTTCCTTGAGAGCTGCTTGGAAGCCTGATGGTGTGTGAAGTTAGTGAGCCAAATGGAGTTGTTCTCCCACAAGAACCACTCGGCTGATCCTTCTTCAAGATGCCCTTCACCAACATGCAGTGTTTTCTTGATTGAATTAGCTCTCACACCAATATTTGCGTCTAGAGCCTTTGCTTTGAATGCTAGGTGAAAATGGCTCTGGCGCTGAAGTTGCCTGAGAATGTGGAGTTGGTGGCATGTGAAACCCGCATGTGGAGCATTCGTTTGTGTGGGAACCTCACCAAGCTTCATTTCAGCCCTAGGCACTCAAAGGGCACTAAGCATAGAGTGTGAAAACTGAGTTTCCTTGAGAGCTGCTTGAAAGCCTGATGGTGTGTGAAGTTAGTGAGCCAAATGGAGTTGTTCTACCACAAGAACCACTCGGCTGATGCTTCTTCAATATGCCCTTCACCAACATGCAGTGTTTCCTTGATTGAATTAGCTCTCACACCAATATTTGCGTCCAGAGCCTTTGCATTGAGGGCTATCTGAAAACGGCTGTGGCGCTGAAGTTGCCTGTGAATGTGGAGTTGGTGGCATGTGAAACCCGCATGTGGAGCATTCGTTTGTGTGGGATGCTCTACCAGGTTCATTCCTAGATAATGCACTCAAAGGGCACTAAGCATAGAGTGTGAAAACTGAGTTTCCTTGAGAGCTGCTTGAAAGCCTGATGGTGTGTGAAGTTAGTGAGCCAAATGGAGTTGTTCTCCCACAAGAACCACTCGGCTGATGCTTCTTCAATATGCCCTTCACCAACATGCAGTGTTTCCTTGATTGAATTAGCTCTCACACCAATATTTGGGTCTAGATCCTTTGCATTGAGGGCTATCTGAAAACGGCTGTGGCGCTGAAGTTGCCTGTGAATGTGGAGTTGGTGGCATGTGAAACCCGCATGTGGAGCATTCGTTTGTGTGGGATGCTCTACCAGGTTCATTCCTAGATAATGCACTCAAAGGGCACTAAGCATAGAGTGTGAAAACTGAGTTTCCTTGAGAGCTGCTTGGAAGCCTGATGGTGTGTGAAGTTAGTGAGCCAAATGGAGTTGTTCTCCAACAAGAACCACTCGGCTGATCCTTCTTCAATATGTCCTTCACCAACATGCAGTGTTTCCTTGATTGAATTAGCTCTCACACCAACATTTGCGTCTAGAGCCTTTGCATTGAGGGCTATCTGAAAACGACTGTGTCGCTGAAGTTGCCTGAGAATGTGGAGTTGGTGGCATGTGAAACCCGCATGTGGAGCATTCGTTTGTGTGGGATGCTCACCAAGCTTCATTTCAGTCCTAGGCACTCAAAGGGCACTAAGCATAGAGTGTGAAAACTGAGTTTCCTTGAGAGCTACTTGGAAGCCTGATGGTGTGTGACGTTAGTGAGCCAAATGGAGTTGTTCTCCCGCAAGAACCACTCGGCTGATCCTTCTTCAATATGCCCTTCACCAACATGCAGTGTTTCCTTGATTGAATTAGCTCTCACACCAATATTTGTGTCTGGAGCCTTTGCATTGAGGGCTATCTGAAAACGGCTGTGGCGCTGAAGTTGCCTGCGAATGTGGAGTTGGTGGCATGTGAAACCCGCATGTGGAGCATTCGTTTGTGTGGGATGCTCTACCAGCTTCATTTCAGTTCTAGGCACTCAAAGGGCACTAAGCATAGAGTGTGAAAACTGAGTTTCCTTGAGAGCTGCTTGGAAGCCTGATGGTGTGTGAAGTTAGTGAGCCAAATGGAGTTGTTCTCCCACAAGAACTACTCGGCTGATCCTTCTTCAAGATGCCCTTCACCAACATGCAGTGTTTTCTTGATTGAATTACCTCTCACACGAATATTTGCGTCTAGAGCCTTTGCTTTGAATGCTAGGTGAAAATGGCTGTGGCGCTGAAGTTGCCTGAGAATGTGGAGTTGGTGGCATGTGAAACCCGCATGTGGAGCATTCGTTTGTGTGGGAACCTCACCAAGCTTCATTTCAGCCCTAGGCACTCAAAGGGCACTAAGCATAGAGTGTGAAAACTGAGTTTCCTTGAGAGCTGCTTGAAAGCCTGATGGTGTGTGAAGTTAGTGAGCCAAATGGAGTTGTTCTACCACAAGAAACACTCGGCTGATGCTTCTTCAATATGCCCTTCACCAACATGCAGTGTTTCCTTGATTGAATTAGCTCTCACACCAATATTTGCGTCCAGAGCCTTTGCATTGAGGGCTATCTGAAAACGGCTGTGGCGCTGAAGTTGCCTGTGAATGTGGAGTTGGTGGCATGTGAAACCCGCATGTGGAGCATTCGTTTGTGTGGGATGCTCTACCAGGTTCATTCCTAGATAATGCACTCAAAGGGCACTAAGCATAGAGTGTGAAAACTGAGTTTCCTTGAGAGCTGCTTGAAAGCCTGATGGTGTGTGAAGTTAATGAGCCAAATGGAGTTGTTCTCCCACAAGAACCACTCGGCTGATCCTTCTTCAATATGCCCTTCACCAACATGCAGTGTTTCCTTGATTGAATTAGCTCTCACACCAATATTTGCGTCTAGAGCCTTTGCATTGAGGGCTATCAGAAAACGGCTGTGGCGCTGAAGTTGCCTGCGAATGTGGAGTTGGTGGCATGTGAAACCCGCATGTGGAGCATTCGTTTGTGTGGGATGCTCACCAACTTCATTTCATTCCCAGGCACTCAAAGGGCACTAAGCATAGAGTGTGAAAACTGAGTTTCCTTGAGAGCTGCTTGGAAGCCTGATGGTGTGTGACGTTAGTGAGCCAAATGGAGTTGTTCTCCCACAAGAAACACTCGGCTGATCCTTCTTCAATATGCCCTTCACCAACATGCAGTGTTTCCTTGATTGAATAAGCTCGCACACCAATATTTGTGTCTAGAGCCTTTGCATTGAGGGCTATCTGAAAATGGCTGTGGCGCTGAAGTTGCCTGCGAATGTGGAGTTGGTGGCATGAGAAACCAGCATGTGGAGCATTCGTTTGTGTGGGATGCTCACCAAGCTTCATTTCAGTCCTAGGCACTCAAAGGGCACTAAGCATAGAGTGTGAAAACTGAGTTTCCTTGAGAGCTACTTGGATGCCTGATGGTGTGTGCCGTTAGTGAGCCAAATGGAGTTGTTCTCCCACAAGAACCACTCGGCTGATCCTTCTTCAATATGCCCTTCACCAACATGCAGTGTTTCCTTGATTGAATTAGCTCTCACACCAACATTTGCGTCTAGAGCCTTTGCATTGAGGGCTATCTGAAAACGTCTGTGGCGCTGAAGTTGCCTGCAAATGTGGAGTTGGTGGCATGTGAAACCCGCATGTGGAGCATTCGTTTGTGTGGGATGCTCACCAAGCTTCATTTCAGTCCTAGGCACTCAAAGGGCACTAAGTATAGAGTGTGAAAACTGAGTTTCCTTGAGAGCTACTTGGAAGCCTGATGGTGTGTGACGTTAGTGAGCCAAATGGAGTTGTTCTCCCACAAGAACCACTCGGCTGATCCTTCTTCAATATGCCCTTCACCAACATGCAGTGTTTCCTTGATTGAATTAGCTCTCACACCAATATTTGTGTCTAGAGCCTTTGCATTGAGGGCTATCTGAAAACGGCTGTGGCGCTGAAGTTGCCTGCGAATGTGGAGTTCGTGGCATGTAAAACCCGCATGTGGAGCATGCGTTTGTGTGGGCTGCTCTACCAGCTTCATTTCAGTTCTAGGCACTCAAAGGGCACTAAGCATAGAGTGTGAAAACTGAGTTTCCTTGAGAGCTGCTTGGAAGCCTGATGGTGTGTGACGTTAGTGAGCCAAATGGAGTTGTTCTCCCACAAGAACCACTCGGCTGATCCTTCTTCAATATGCCCTTCACCAACATGCAGTGTTTCCTTGATTGAATTAGCTCTCACACCAACATTTGCGTCTAGAGCCTTTGCATTGAGGGCTATCTGAAAACGGCTGTGGCGCTGAAGTTGCCTGTGAATGTGGAGTTGGTGGCATGTGAAACCCGCATGTGGAGCATTCGTTTGTGTGGGCTGCTCTACCAGGTTCATTCCTAGATAATGCACTCAAAGGGCACTAAGCATAGAGTGTGAAAACTGAGTTTCCTTGAGAGCTGCTTGGAAGCCTGATGGTGTGTGAAGTTAGTGAGCCAAATGGAGTTGTTCTCCCACAAGAACCACTCGGCTGATCCTTCTTCAATACGCCCTTCACCAACATGCAGTGTTTCCTTGATTGAATTAGCTCTCACACCAACATTTGCGTCTAGAGCCTTTGCATTGAGGGCTATCTGAAAACGGCTGTGGCGCTGAAGTTGCCTGCGAATGTGGAGTTGGTGGCATGTGAAACCCGCATGTGGAGCATTCGTTTGTGTGGGATGCTCACCAAGCTTCATTTCAGTCCTAGGCACTCAAAGGGCACTAAGCATAGAGTGTGAAAACTGAGTTTCCTTGAGAGCTACTTGGAAGCCTGATGGTGTGTGAAGTTAGTGAGCCAAATGGAGTTGTTCTCCCACAAGAACCACTCGGCTGATCCTTCTTCAATATGCCCTTCACCAACATGCAGTGTTTCCTTGATTGAATTAGCTCTCACACCAATATTTGTGTCTAGAGCCTTTGCATTGAGGGCTATCTGAAAACGGCTGTGGTGCTGAAGTTGCCTGAGAATGTGGAGTTGGTGGCATGTGAAACCCGCATGTGGAGCATTCGTTTGTGTGGGATGCTCTCCAAGCTTCATTTCAGTCCTAGGCACTCAAAGGGCACTAAGCATAGAGTGTGAAAACTGAGTTTCCTTGAGAGCTGCTTGGAAGCCTGATGGTGTGTGAAGTTAGTGAGCCAAATGGAGTTGTTCTCCCACAAGAACTACTCGGCTGATCCTTCTTCAATATGCCCTTCACCAACATGCAGTGTTTTCTTGATTGAATTAGCTCTCACACAAATATTTGCGTCTAGAGCCTTTGCTTTGAATGCTAGGTGAAAATGGCTGTGGCGCTGAAGTTGCCTGAGAATGTGGAGTTGGTGGCATGTGAAACCCGCATGTGGAGCATTCGTTTGTGTGGGATGCTCTACCAGGTTCATTCCTAGATAATGCACTCAAAGGGCACTAAGCATAGAGTGTGAAAACTGAGTTTCCTTGAGAGCTGCTTGGAAGCCTGATGGTGTGTGAAGTTAGTGAGCCAAATGGAGTTGTTCTCCAACAAGAACCACTCGGCTGATCCTTCTTCAATATGTCCTTCACCAACATGCAGTGTTTCCTTGATTGAATTAGCTCTCACACCAACATTTGCGTCTAGAGCCTTTGCATTGAGGGCTATCTGAAAACGACTGTGTCGCTGAAGTTGCCTGAGAATGTGGAGTTGGTGGCATGTGAAACCCGCATGTGGAGCATTCGTTTGTGTGGGATGCTCACCAAGCTTCATTTCAGTCCTAGGCACTCAAAGGGCACTAAGCATAGAGTGTGAAAACTGAGTTTCCTTGAGAGCTACTTGGAAGCTTGATGGTGTGTGACGTTAGTGAGCCAAATGGAGTTGTTCTCCCGCAAGAACCACTCGGCTGATCCTTCTTCAATATGCCCTTCACCAACATGCAGTGTTTCCTTGATTGAATTAGCTCTCACACCAATATTTGCGTCTGGAGCCTTTGCATTGAGGGCTATCTGAAAACGGCTGTGGCGCTGAAGTTGCCTGCGAATGTGGAGTTGGTGGCATGTGAAACCCGCATGTGGAGCATTCGTTTGTGTGGGATGCTCTACCAGCTTCATTTCAGTCCTAGGCACTCAAAGGGCACTAGCATAGAGTGTGAAAACTGAGTTTCCTTGAGAGCTGCTTGGAAGCCTGATGGTGTGTGAAGTTAGTGAGCCAAATGGAGTTGTTCTCCCACAAGAACTACTCGGCTGATCCTTCTTCAAGATGCCCTTCACCAACATGCAGTGTTTTCTTGATTGAATTAGCTCTCACACCAATATTTGCGTCTAGAGCCTTTGCTTTGAATGCTAGGTGAAAATGGCTCTGGCGCTGAAGTTGCCTGAGAATGTGGAGTTGGTGGCATGTGAAACCCGCATGTGGAGCATTCGTTTGTGTGGGAACCTCACCAAGCTTCATTTCAGCCCTAGGCACTCAAAGGGCACTAAGCATAGAGTGTGAAAACTGAGTTTCCTTGAGAGCTGCTTGAAAGCCTGATGGTGTGTGAAGTTAGTGAGCCAATTGGAGTTGTTCTACCACAAGAACCACTCGGCTGATGCTTCTTCAATATGCCCTTCACCAACATGCAGTGTTTCCTTGATTGAATTAGCTCTCACACCAATATTTGCGTCCAGAGCCTTTGCATTGAGGGCTATCTGAAAACGGCTGTGGCGCTGAAGTTGCCTGTGAATGTGGAGTTGGTGGCATGTGAAACCCGCATGTGGAGCATTCGTTTGTGTGGGATGCTCTACCAGGTTCATTCCTAGATAATGCACTCAAAGGGCACTAAGCATAGAGTGTGAAAACTGAGTTTCCTTGAGAGCTGCTTGAAAGCCTGATGGTGTGTGAAGTTAGTGAGCCAAATGGAGTTGTTCTCCCACAAGAACCACTCGGCTGATGCTTCTTCAATATGTCCTTCACCAACATGCAGTGTTTCCTTGATTGAATTAGCTCTCACACCAATATTTGGGTCTAGATCCTTTGCATTGAGGGCTATCTGAAAACGGCTGTGGCGCTGAAGTTGCCTGTGAATGTGGAGTTGGTGGCATGTGAAACCCGCATGTGGAGCATTCGTTTGTGTGGGATGCTCTACCAGGTTCATTCCTAGATAATGCACTCAAAGGGCACTAAGCATAGAGTGTGAAAACTGAGTTTCCTTGAGAGCTGCTTGGAAGCCTGATGGTGTGTGAAGTTAGTGAGCCAAATGGAGTTGTTCTCCAACAAGAACCACTCGGCTGATCCTTCTTCAATATGTCCTTCACCAACATGCAGTGTTTCCTTGATTGAATTAGCTCTCACACCAACATTTGCGTCTAGAGCCTTTGCATTGAGGGCTATCTGAAAACGACTGTGTCGCTGAAGTTGCCTGAGAATGTGGAGTTGGTGGCATGTGAAACCCGCATGTGGAGCATTCGTTTGTGTGGGATGCTCACCAAGCTTCATTTCAGTCCTAGGCACTCAAAGGGCACTAAGCATAGAGTGTGAAAACTGAGTTTCCTTGAGAGCTACTTGGAAGCCTGATGGTGTGTGACGTTAGTGAGCCAAATGGAGTTGTTCTCCCGCAAGAACCACTCGGCTGATCCTTCTTCAATATGCCCTTCACCAACATGCAGTGTTTCCTTGATTGAATTAGCTCTCACACCAATATTTGCGTCTGGAGCCTTTGCATTGAGGGCTATCTGAAAACGGCTGTGGCGCTGAAGTTGCCTGCGAATGTGGAGTTGGTGGCATGTGAAACCCGCATGTGGAGCATTCGTTTGTGTGGGATGCTCTACCAGGTTCATTCCTAGATAATGCACTCAAAGGGCACTAAGCATAGAGTGTGAAAACTGAGTTTCCTTGAGAGCTGCTTGAAAGCCTGATGGTGTGTGAAGTTAGTGAGCCAAATGGAGTTGTTCTCCCACAAGAACCACTCGGCTGATGCTTCTTCAATATGCCCTTCACCAACATGCAGTGTTTCCTTGATTGAATTAGCTCTCACACCAATATTTGGGTCTAGATCCTTTGCATTGAGGGCTATCTGAAAACGTGTGTGTCGCTGAAGTTGCCTGTGAATGTGGAGTTGGTGGCATGTGAAACCCGCATGTGGAGCATTCGTTTGTGTGGGATGCTCTACCAGGTTCATTCCTAGATAATGCACTCAAAGGGCACTAAGCATAGAGTGTGAAAACTGAGTTTCCTTGAGAGCTGCTTGGAAGCCTGATGGTGTGTGAAGTTAGTGAGCCAAATGGAGTTGTTCTCCAACAAGAACCACTCGGCTGATCCTTCTTCAATATGTCCTTCACCAACATGCAGTGTTTCCTTGATTGAATTAGCTCTCACACCAACATTTGCGTCTAGAGCCTTTGCATTGAGGGCTATCTGAAAACGACTGTGTCGCTGAAGTTGCCTGAGAATGTGGAGTTGGTGGCATGTGAAACCCGCATGTGGAGCATTCGTTTGTGTGGGATGCTCACCAAGCTTCATTTCAGTCCTAGGCACTCAAAGGGCACTAAGCATAGAGTGTGAAAACTGAGTTTCCTTGAGAGCTGCTTGAAAGCCTGATGGTGTGTGAAGTTAGTGAGCCAAATGGAGTTGTTCTCCCACAAGAACCACTCGGCTGATCCTTCTTCAATATGCCCTTCACCAACATGCAGTGTTTCCTTGATTGAATTAGCTCTCACACCAATATTTGCGTCTAGAGCCTTTGCATTGAGGGCTATCTGAAAACGGCTGTGGCGCTGAAGTTGCCTGCGAATGTGGAGTTGGTGGCATGTGAAACCCGCATGTGGAGCATTCGTTTGTGTGGGATGCTCACCAACTTCATTTCATTCCCAGGCACTCAAAGGGCACTAAGCATAGAGTGTGAAAACTGAGTTTCCTTGAGAGCTGCTTGGAAGCCTGATGGTGTGTGACGTTAGTGAGCCAAATGGAGTTGTTCTCCCACAAGAAACACTCGGCTGATCCTTCTTCAATATGCCCTTCACCAACATGCAGTGTTTCCTTGATTGAATAAGCTCGCACACCAATATTTGTGTCTAGAGCCTTTGCATTGAGGGCTATCTGAAAATGGCTGTGGCGCTGAAGTTGCCTGCGAATGTGGAGTTGGTGGCATGAGAAACCCGCATGTGGAGCATTCGTTTGTGTGGGATGCTCACCAAGCTTCATTTCAGTCCTAGGCACTCAAAGGGCACTAAGCATAGAGTGTGAAAACTGAGTTTCCTTGAGAGCTACTTGGATGCCTGATGGTGTGTGCCGTTAGTGAGCCAAATGGAGTTGTTCTCCCACAAGAACCACTCGGCTGATCCTTCTTCAATATGCCCTTCACCAACATGCAGTGTTTCCTTGATTGAATTAGCTCTCACACCAATATTTGTGTCTAGAGCCTTTGCATTGAGGGCTATCTGAAAACGTCTGTGGTGTTGCCTGAGAATGTGGAGTTGGTGCCATGTAAAACCCGCATGTGGAGCATTCGTTTGTGTGGGATGCTCTACCAGCTTCATTTCAGTTCTAGGCACTCAAAGGGCACTAAGCATAGAGTGTGAAAACTGAGTTTCCTTGAGAGCTGCTTGGAAGCCTGATGGTGTGTGAAGTTAGTGAGCCAAATGGAGTTGTTCTCCCACAAGAACCACTCGGCTGATCCTTCTTCAATATGCCCTTCACCAACATGTAGTGTTTCCTTGATTGAACTAGCTCTCACACCAATATTTGCGTCTAGAGCTTTTGCATTTGGGGCTATCTGAAAACGTCTGTGGCGCTGAAGTTGCCTGTGAATGTGGAGTTGGTGGCATGTGAAACCCGCATGTCGAGCATTCGTTTGTGTGGGATGCTCTACCAGGTTCATTCCTAGATAATGCACTCAAAGGGCACTAAGCATAGAGTGTGAAAACTGAGTTTCCTTGAGAGCTGCTTGGAAGCCTGATGGTGTGTGAAGTTAGTGAGCCAAATGGAGTTGTTCTCCCACAACAACCACTCGGCTGATCCTTCTTCAATATGCCCTTCACCAACATGCAGTGTTTCCCTGATTGAATTAGCTCTCACACAAATATTTTTGTCTAGAGCCTTTGCAGTGAGGGCTATCTCAAAATGGTTGTGGCGCTGAAGTTGCCTGCGAATGTGGAGTTGGTGGCATGTGAAACCCGCATGTGGAGCATTCATTTGTGTGGGATGCTCTACCAGGTTCATTTCAGTTCTAGGCACTCAAAGGGCACTAAGCATAGAGTGTGAAAACGGAGGTTCCTTGAGAGCTACTTGGAAGCCTGATAGTGTGTGAAGTTAGTGAGCCAAATGGAGTTGTTCTCCCACAAGAACCACTCGGCTGATCCTTCTTCAATATGCCCTTCACCAACATGCAGTGTTTCCTTGATTGAATTAGCTCTCACACCAATATTTGTGTCTAGAGCCTTTGCATTGAGGGCTATCTGAAAACGGCTGTGGCGTTGCCTGAGAATGTGGAGTTGGTGGCATGTAAAACCCGCATTTGGAGCATTCGTTTGTGTGGGATGCTCTACCAGCTTCATTTCAGTTCTAGGCACTCAAAGGGCACTAAGCATAGAGTGTGAAAACTGAGTTTCCTTGAGAGCTGCTTGGAAGCCTGATGGTGTGTGAAGTTAGTGAGCCAAATGGAGTTGTTCTCCCACAAGAACCACTCGGCTGATCCTTCTTCAATATGCCCTTCACCAACATGCAGTGTTTCCTTGATTGAATTAGCTCTCACACCAATATTTGCGTCTAGAGCTTTTGCATTTGGGGCTATCTGAAAACGTCTGTGGCGCTGAAGTTGCCTGTGAATGTGGAGTTGGTGGCATGTGAAACCCGCATGTGGAGCATTCGTTTGTGTGGGATGCTCTACCAGGTTCATTCCTAGATAATGCACTCAAAGGGCACTAAGCATAGAGTGTGAAAACTGAGTTTCCTTGAGAGCTGCTTGGAAGCCTGATGGTGTGTGAAGTTAGTGAGCCAAATGGAGTTGTTCTCCCACAACAACCACTCGGCTGATCCTTCTTCAATATGCCCTTCACCAACATGCAGTGTTTCCCTGATTGAATTAGCTCTCACACAAATATTTGTGTCTAGAGCCTTTGCAGTGAGGGCTATCTCAAAATGGTTGTGGCGCTGAAGTTGCCTGCGAATGTGGAGTTGATGGCATGTGAAACCCGCATGTGGAGCATTCGTTTGTGTGGGATGCTCTACCAGGTTCATTTCAGTTCTAGGCACTCAAAGGGCACTAAGCATAGAGTGTGAAAACTGAGTTTCCATGAGATCTGCCTAGAAGCCTGATGTTGTGTGAAGTTAATGAGCCAAATTTAGTTGTTCTCCCACAAGAACCACTCGGCTGATCCTTCTTCAATACGCCCTTCACCAACATGCAGTGTTTCCTTGATTGAATTAGCTCTCACACCAACATTTGCGTCTAGAGCCTTTGCATTGAGGGCTATCTGAAAACGGCTGTGGCGCTGAAGTTGCCTGCGAATGTGTAGTTGGTGGCATGAGAAACCCGCATGTGGAGCATTCGTTTGTGTGGGATGCTCACCAAGCTTCATTTCATTCCTAGGCACTCAAAGGGCACTAAGCATAGAGTGTGAAAACTGAGTTTCCTTGAGAGCTACTTGGAAGCCTGATGGTGTGTGACGTTAGTGAGCCAAATGGAGTTGTTCTCCCACAAGAACCAATCGGCTGATCCTTCTTCAATATACCCTTCACCAACATGCAGTGTTTCCTTGATTGAATTAGCTCTCACACCAATATTTGCGTCTAGAGCCTTTGCATTGAGGGCTATCTGAAAACGGCTGTGGCGCTGAAGTTGCCTGAGAATGTGGAGTTGGTGGCATGTGAAACCCGCATGTGGAGCATTCGTTTGTGTGGGATGCTCTCCAAGCTTCATTTCAGTCCTAGGCACTCAAAGGGCACTAAGCCTAGAGTGTGAAAACTGAGTTTCCTTGAGAGCTGCTTGGAAGCCTGATGGTGTGTGAAGTTAGTGAGCCAAATGGAGTTGTTCTCCCACAAGAACCACTCGGCTGATCCTTCTTCAATATGCCCTTCACCAACATGCAGTGTTTCCTTGATTGAATTAGCTCTCACACCAATATTTGTGTCTAGAGCCTTTGCATTGAGGGCTATCTGAAAACGTCTGTGGCGCTGAAGTTGCCTGTGAATGTGGAGTTGGTGGCATGTAAAAACCCGCATGTGGAGCATTCGTTTGTGTGGGATGCTCTACCAGCTTCATTTCAGTTCTAGGCACTCAAAGGGCACTAAGCATAGAGTGTGAAAATTGAGTTTCCTTGAGAGCTACTTGGAAGCCTGATGGTGTGTAAAGTTAGTGAGCCAAATGGAGTTGTTCTCCCACAAGAACCACTCGGCTGATCCTTCTTCAATATGCCCTTCACCAACATGCAGTGTTTCCTTGATTGAATTAGCTCTCACACCAATATTTGTGTCTAGAGCCTTTGCATTGAGGGCTATCTGAAAACGACTGTGTCGCTGAAGTTGCCTGTGAATGTGGAGTTGGTGGCATGTGAAACCCGCATGTGGAGCATTCGTTTGTGTGGGATGCTCACCAAGCTTCATTTCAGTCCTAGGCACTCAAAGGGCACTAAGCATAGAGTGTGAAAACGGAGTTTCCTTGAGAGCTACTTGGAAGCCTGATGGTGTGTGAAGTTAGTGAGCCAAATGGAGTTGTTCTCCCACAAGAACCACTAGGCTGATCCTTCTTCAATATGCCCTTCACCAACATGCAGTGTTTCCTTGATTGAATTAGCTCTCACACCAATATTTGTGTCTAGAGCCTTTGCATTGAGGGCTATCTGAAAACGGCTGTGGCGTTGCCTGAGAATGTGGAGTTGGTGCCATGTAAAACCCGCATTTGGAGCATTCGTTTGTGTGGGATGCTCTACCAGCTTCATTTCAGTTCTAGGCACTCAAAGGGCACTAAGCATAGAGTGTGAAAACTGAGTTTCCTTGAGAGCTGCTTGGAAGCCTGATGGTGTGTGAAGTTAGTGAGCCAAATGGAGTTGTTCTCCCACAAGAACCACTCGGCTGATCATTCTTCAATATGCCCTTCACAAACATGCAGTGTTTCCTTGATTGAATTAGCTCTCACACCAATATTTGCGTCTAGAGCTTTTGCATTTGGGGCTATCTGAAAACGTCTGTGGCGCTGAAGTTGCCTGTGAATGTGGAGTTGGTGGCATGTGAAACCCGCATGTGGAGCATTCGTTTGTGTGGGATGCTCTACCAGGTTCATTCCTAGATAATGCACTCAAAGGGCACTAAGCATAGAGTGTGAAAACTGAGTTTCCTTGAGAGCTGCTTGGAAGCCTGATGGTGTGTGAAGTTAGTGAGCCAAATGGAGTTGTTCTCCCACAAGAACCACTCGGCTGATCCTTCTTCAATATGCCCTTCACCAACATGCAGTGTTTCCCTGATTGAATTAGCTCTCACACAAATATTTGTGTCTAGATCCTTTGCAGTGAGGGCTATCTCAAAATGTTTGTGGCGCTGAAGTTGCCTGCGAATGTGGAGTTGGTGGCATGTGAAACCCGCATGTGGAGCATTCGTTTGTGTGGGATGCTCTACCAGGTTCATTTCAGTTCTTGGCACTCAAAGGGCACTAAGCATAGAGTGTGAAAACTGAGTTTCCATGAGATCTGCTTGGAAGCCTGATGTGTGAAGTTAATGAGCCAAATTTAGTTGTTCTCCCACAAGAACCACTCGGCTGATCCTTCTTCAATACGCCCTTCACCAACATGCAGTGTTTCCTTGATTGAATTAGCTCTCACACCAACATTTGCGTCTAGAGCCTTTGCATTGAGGGCTAGCTGAAAACGGCTGTGGCGCTGAAGTTGCCTGCGAATGTGTAGTTGGTGGCATGTGAAACCCGCATGTGGAGCATTCGTTTGTGTGGGATGCTCACCAAGCTTCATTTCAGTCCTAGGCACTCAAAGGGCACTAAGCATAGAGTGTGAAAACGGCGTTTCCTTGAGAGCTGCTTGGAAGCCTGATGTTGTGTGAAGTTAGTGAGCCAAATGGAGTTGTTCTCCCACAAGAACCACTCGGCTGATCCTTCTTCAATATGCCCTTCACCAACATGCAGTGTTTTCCTGATTGAATTAGCTCTCACACAAATATTTGTGTCTAGAGCCTTTGCAGTGAGGGCTATCTCAAAATGGTTGTGGCGCTGAAGTTGCCTGCGAATGTGGAGTTGGTGGCATGTGAAACCCGCATGTGGAGCATTCGTTTGTGTGGGATGCTCTACCAGGTTCATTTCAGTTCTAGGCACTCAAAGGGCACTAAGCATAGAGTGTGAAAACTGAGTTTCCATGAGATCTGCTTGGAAGCCTGATGTGTGAAGTTAATGAGCCAAATTTAGTTGTTCTCCCACAAGAACCACTCGGCTGATCCTTCTTCAATATACGCCCTTCACCAACATGCAGTGTTTCCTTGATTGAATTAGCTCTCACACCAATATTTGCGTCTAGAGCCTTTGCATTGAGGGCTATCTGAAAACGTCTGTGGCGCTGAAGTTGCCTGTGAATGTGGAGTTGGTGGCATGTGAATCCCGCATGTGGAGCATTCGTTTGTGTGGGATGCTCTACCAGGTTCATTCCTAGATAATGCACTCAAAGGGCACTAAGCATAGAGTGTGAAAACTGAGTTTCCTTGAGAGCTGCTTGGAAGCCTGATTGTGTGTGAAGTTAGTGAGCCAAATGGAGTTGTTCTCCCACAAGAACCACTCGGCTGATCCTTCTTCAACATGCCCTTCACCAACATGCAGTGTTTCCTTGAGTGCATTAGCTCTCACACCAATATTTGCGTCTAGAGCCTTTGCATTGAGGGCTATCTAAAAATGGCTGTGGCGCTGATGTTGCCTGTGAATGTGGAGAAGGTGGCATGTGAAACCCGCATGTGGAGCATTCGTTTGTGTGGGATGCTCTACCAGGTTCATTCCTAGATAATGCACTCAAAGGGCACTAAGCATAGAGTGTGAAAACTGAGTTTCCTTGAGAGCTGCTTGAAAGCCTGATGGTGTGTGAAGTTAGTGAGCCAAATGGAGTTGTTCTCCCACAAGAACCACTCGGCTGATCCTTCTTCAATATGCCCTTCACCAACATGCAGTGTTTCCTTGATTGAATTAGCTCTCATACCAATATTTGCGTCTAGAGCCTTTGCATTGAGGGCTATCTGAAAACGGCTGTGTCGCTGACGTTGCCTGAGAATGTGGAGTTGGTGGCATGTAAAACCCGCATGTGGAGCATTCGTTTGTGTGGGATGCTTTACCAGCTTCATTTCAGTTCTAGGCACTCAAAGGGCACTAAGCATAGAGTGTGAAAACTGAGTTTCCTTGAGAGCTGCTTGGAAGCCTGATGGTGTGTGAAGTTAGTGAGCCAAATGGAGTTGTTCTCCCACAAGAACCACTCGGCTGATCCTTCTTCAATATGCCCTTCACCAACATGCAGTGTTTTCTTGATTGAATTAGCTCTCACACCAATATTTGTGTCTAGAGCCTTTGCATTGAGGGCTATCTGAAAACGTCTGTGGCGCTGAAGTTACCTGTGACTGTGGAGTTGGTGGCATGTGAAACCCGCATGTGGAGCATTCGTTTGTGTGGGATGCTCTACCAGGTTCTTTCCTAGATAATGCACTCAAAGGGCACTAAGCATAGAGTGTGAAAACTGAGTTTCCTTGAGAGCTGGTTGGAAGCCTGATGGTGTGTGAAGTTAGTGAGCCAAATGGAGTTGTTCTCCCACAAGAACCACTAGGCTGATCCTTCTTCAATATGCGCTTCACCAACATGCAGTGTTTCCTTGATTGAATTAGCTCTCACACCAATATTTGCGTCTAGAGCCTTTGCATTGAGGGCTATCTGAAAACGGCTGTGTCGCTGAAGTTGCCTGTGAATGTGGAGTTGGTGGTATGTGAAACCCGCATGTGGAGCATTCGTTTGTGTGCGATGCTCACCAAGCTTCATTTCAGTCCTAGGCACTCAAAGGGCACTAAGCATAGAGTGTGAAAACGGAGTTTCCTTGAGAGCTGCTTGGAAGCCTGATGGTGTGTGAAGTTAGTGAGCCAAATGGAGTTGTTCTCCCACAAGAACCACTCGGCTGATCCTTCTTCAATATGCCCTTCACCAACATGCAGTGTTTCCTTGAGTGCATTAGCTCTCACACCAATATTTGTGTCTAGAGCCTTTGCATTGAGGGCTATCTGAAAACGTCTGTGGCGCTGAAGTTGCCTGTGAATGTGGAGTTGGTGGCATGTGAAACCCGCATGTGGAGCATTCGTTTGTGTGGGATGCTCTGCCAGGTTCATTTCAGTTCTAGGCACTCAAAGGGCACTAAGCATAGAGTGTGAAAACTGAGTTTCCTTGAGAGCTGCTTGGAAGCCTGATGGTGTGTGAAGTTAGTGAGCCAAATGGAGTTGTTCTAACACAAGAACCACTCGGCTGATCCTTCTTCAATATGCCCTTCACCAACATGCAGTGTTTCCTTGATTGAATTAGCTCTCACACCAATATTTGCGTCTAGAGCCTTTGAATTGAGGGCTATCTGAAAACGACTGTGTCGCTGAAGTTGCCTGTGAATGTGGAGTTGGTGGTATGTGAAACCCGCATGTGGAGCATTCGTTTCTGTGCGATGCTCTCCAAGCTTCATTTCAGTCCTAGGCACTCAAAGGGCACTAAGCATAGAGTGTGAAAACGGAGTTTCCTTGAGAGCTGCTTGGAAGCCTGATGGTGTGTGAAGTTAGTGAGCCAAATGGAGTTGTTCTCCCACAAGAACCACTCGGCTGATCCTTCTTCAATATGCCCTTCACCAACATGCAGTGTTTCCTTGAGTGCATTAGCTCTCACACCAATATTTGTGTCTAGAGCCTTTGCATTGAGGGCTATCTGAAAACGGCTGTGGCGCTGAAGTTGCCTGTGAATGTGGAGTTGGTGGCATGTGAAACCCGCATGTGGAGCATTCGTTTGTGTGGGATGCTCTGCCAGGTTCATTTTAGTTCTAGGCACTCAAAGGGCACTAAGCATAGAGTGTGAAAAATTAGTTTCCTTGAGAGCTGCTTGGAAGCCTGATGGTGTGTGAAGTTAGTGAGCCAAATGGAGTTGTTCTAACACAAGAACCACTCGGCTGATCCTTCTTCAATATGCCCTTCACCAACATGCAGTGTTTCCTTGAGTGCATTAGCTCTCACACCAATATTTGCGTCTAGAGCCTTTGCATTGAGGGCTATCTAAAAATGGCTGTGGCGCTGATGTTGCCTGTGAATTTGGAGTTGGTGGCATGTGAAACCCGCATGTGGAGCATTCGTTTGTGTGGGATGCTCTACCAGGTTCATTCCTAGATAATGCACTCAAAGGGCACTAAGCATAGAGTGTGAAAACTGAGTTTCCTTGAGAGCTGCTTGGAAGCCTGATGGTGTGTGAAGTTAGTGATCCAAATGGAGTTATTCTAACACAAGAACCACTCGGCTGATCCTTCTTCAATATGCCCTTCACCAACATGCAGTGTTTCCTTGATTGAATTACCTCTCACACCAATATTTGCGTCTAGAGCCTTTGCATTGAGGGCTATCTGAAAACGGCTGAGGCGCTGAAGTTGCCTGTGAATGTGGAGTTGGTGGCATGTGAAACCCGCATGTCGAGCATTCGTTTGTGTGGGATGCTCACCAAGCTTCATTTCAGTCCTAGGCACTCAAAGGGCACTAAGCATAGAGTGTGAAAACTGAGTTTCCTTGAGAGCTACTTGGAAGCCTGATCGTGTGTGACGTTAGTGAGCCAAATGGAGTTGTTCTCCCACAAGAACCACTCGGCTGATCCTTCTCCAATATGCCCTTCACCAACATGCAGTGTTTCCTTGATTGAATTAGCTCTCACACCAATATTTGTGTCTAGAGCCTTTGCATTGAGGGCTAACTGAAAACGACTGTGGCGCTGAAGTTGCCTGTGAATGTGGAGTTGGTGGCATGTGAAACCCGCATGTGGAGCATTCGTTTGTGTGGGATGCTCTGCCAGGTTCATTTCAGTTCTAGGCACTCAAAGGGCACTAAGCATAGAGTGTGAAAACTGAGTTTCCTTGAGAGCTGCTTGGAAGCCTGATGGTGTGTGAAGTTAGTGAGCCAAATGGAGTTGTTCTCCCACAAGAACCACTCGGCTGATCCTTCTTCAATATGCCCTTCACCAACATGCAGTGTTTCCTTGATTGAATTAGCTCTCACACCAATATTTGCGTCTAGAGCCTTTGCATTGAGGGCTATCTGAAAACGTCTGTGGCGCTGAAGTTGCCTGTGAATGTGGAGTTGGTGGCATGTGAAACCCGCATGTGGAGCAATCGTTTGTGTCGGATGCTCTACCAGGTTCATTCCTAGATAATGCACTCAAAGGGCACTAAGCATAGAGTGTGAAAACTGAGTTTCCTTGAGAGCTGCTTGGAAGCCTGATGGTGTGTGAAGTTAGTGAGCCAAATGGAGTTGTTCTCCCACAAGAACCACTCGGCTGATCCTTCTTCAACATGCCCTTCACCAACATGCAGTGTTTCCTTGATTGAATTAGCTCTCACACCAATATTTGCGTCTAGAGCCTTTGCATTGAGGGCTATCTAAAAATGGCTTGCTGTGGCGCTGAAGTTGCCTGTGAATGTGGAGTTGGTGGCATGTGAAACCCGCATGTGGAGCATTCGTTTGTGTGGGATGCTCTACCAGGTTCATTCCTAGATAATGCACTCAAAGGGCACTAAGCATAGAGTGTGAAAACTGAGTTTCCTTGAGAGCTGCTTGGAAGCTGATGGTGTGTGAAGTTAGTGAGCCAAATGGAGTTGTTCTCCCACAAGAACCACTCGGCTGATCCTTCTTCAATATGCCCTTCACCAACATGCAGTGTTTCCTTGATTGAATTAGCTCTCACACCAATATTTGTGTCTAGAGCCTTTGCATTGAGGGCTATCTGAAAACGGCTGTGGCGCTGAAGTTGTCTGAGAATGTGGAGTTGGTGGCATGTGAAACCCGCATGTGGAGCATTCGTTTGTGTGGGATGCTCACCAAGCTTCATTTCAGTCCTAGGCACTCAAAGGGCACTAAGCATAGAGTGTGAAAACTGAGTTTCCTTGAGAGCTACTTGGAAGCCTGATGGTGTGTGAAGTTAGTGAGCCAAATGGAGTTGTTCTCCCACAAGAACCACTCGGCTGATCCTTCTTCAATATGCCCTTCACAAACATGCAGTGTTTCCTTGATTGAATTAGCTCTCACACCAATATTTGCATCTAGAGCCTTTGCATTGAGGGCTATCTGAAAACGGCTGTGGCGCTGAAGTTGCCTGCGAATGTGGAGTTGGTGGCATGTGAAACCCGCATGTGGAGCATTCGTTTGTGTGGGATGCTCTACCAGCTTCATTTCAGTCCTAGGCACTCAAAGGGCACTAAGCATAGAGTGTGAAAACTGAGTTTCCTTGAGAGCTGCTTGGAAGCCTGATGGTGTGTGAAGTTAGTGAGACAAATGGAGTTGTTCTCCCACAAGAACCACTCGGCTGATCCTTCTTTAATATGCCCTTCACCAACATGCAGTGTTTCCTTGATTGAATTAGCTCTCACACCAATATTTGTGTCTAGAGCCTTTGCATTGAGGGCTATCTGAAAACGGCTGTGGCGCTGAAGTTGCCTGTGAATGTGGAGTTGGTGGCATGTGAAACCCGCATGTGGAGCATTCGTTTGTGTGGGATGCTCTACCAGGATCATTCCTAGATAATGCACTCAAAGGGCACTAAGCATAGAGTGTGAAAACTGAGTTTCCTTGAGAGCTGCTTGGAAGCCTGATGGTGTGTGAAGTTAGTGAGTCAAATGGAGTTGTTCTCCACAACAACCACTCGGCTGATCCTTCTTCAATATGCCCTTCACCAACATGCAATGTTTCCTTGATTGAATTAGCTCTCACACCAATATTTCTGTGTAGAGCTTTTGCATTGAGGGCTATCTGAAAACGGCTGTGGCGCTGAAGTTGACTGAGAATGTGGAGTTGGTGGCATGTGAAACCCGCATGTGGAGCATTCGTTTGTGTGGGATGCTCACCAAGCTTCATTTCAGTCCTAAGCACTCAAAGGGCACTAAGCATAGAGTGTGAAAACTGAGTTTCCTTGAGAGCTGCTTGGAAGCCTGATGGTGTGTGAAGTTAGTGAGCCAAATGGAGTTATTCTAACACAAGACCCACTCCGCTGATCCTTCTTCAATATGCCCTTCACCAACATGCAGTGTTTCCTTGATTGAATTACCTCTCACACCAATATTTGCGTCTAGAGCCTTTGCATTGAGGGCTATCTGAAAACGGCTGAGGCGCTGAAGTTGCCTGTGAATGTGGAGTTGGTGGCATGTGAAACCCGCATGTGGAGCATTCGTTTGTGTGGGATGCTCTACCAGGTTCATTCCTAGATAATGCACTCAAAGGGCACTAAGCATAGAGTGTGAAAACTGAGTTTCCTTGAGAGTGGCTTGGAAACCTGATGGTGTGTGAAGTTAGTGAGCCAAATGGAGTTGTTCTCCCACAAGAACCACTCGGCTGATCCTTCTTCAACATGCCCTTCACCAACATGCAGTGTTTCCTTGATTGAATTAGCTCTCACACCAATATTTGCGTCTAGAGCCTTTGCATTGAGGGCTATCTGAAAACGACTGTGTCGCTGAAGTTGCCTGAGAATGTGGAGTTGGTGGCATGTGAAACCCGCATGTGGAGCATTCGTTTGTGTGGGATGCTCACCAAGCTTCATTTCAGTCCTAGGCACTCAAAGGGTACTAAGCATAGAGTGTGAAAACTGAGTTTCCTTGAGAGCTACTTGGAAGCCTGATCGTGTGTGACGTTAGTGAGCCAAATGGAGTTGTTCTCCCACAAGAACCACTCGGCTCATCCTTCTCCAATATGCCCTTCACCAACAAGTGTTTCCTTGATTGAATTAGCTCTCACACCAATATTTGTGTCTAGAGCCTTTGCATTGAGGGCTATCTGAAAACGACTGTGGCGCTGAAGTTGCCTGTGAATGTGGAGTTGGTGGCATGTGAAAGCCGCAGGTGGAGCATTCGTTTGTGTGGGATGCTCTGCCAGGTTCATTTCAGTTCTAGGCACTCAAAGGGCACTAAGCATAGAGTGTGAAAACTGAGTTTCCTTGAGAGCTGCTTGGAAGCCTGATGGTGTGTGAAGTTAGTGAGCCAAATGGAGTTGTTCTCCCACAAGAACCACTCGGCTGATCCTTCTTCAATATGCCCTTCACCAACATGCAGTGTTTCCTTGATTGAATTAGCTCTCACACCAATATTTGCGTCTAGAGCCTTTGCATTGAGGGCTATCTGAAAACGTCTGTGGCGCTGAAGTTGCCTGAGAATGTGGAGTTGGTGGCATGTGAAACCCGCATGTGGAGCAATCGTTTGTGTCGGATGCTCTACCAGGTTCATTCCTAGATAATGCAATCAAAGGGCACTAAGCATAGAGTGTGAAAACTGAGTTTCCTTGAGAGCTGCTTGGAAGCCTGATGGTGTGTGAAGTTAGTGAGCCAAATGGAGTTGTTCTCCCACAAGAACCACTCGGCTGAGCCTTCTTCAATATGCCCTTCACCAACATGCAGTGTTTCCTTGATTGAATTAGCTCTCACACCAATATTTGCGTCTAGAGCCTTTGCATTGAGGGCTATCTAAAAATGGCTGTGGCGCTGAAGTTGCCTGTGAATGTGGAGTTGGTGGCATGTGAAACCCGCAGGTGGAGCATTCGTTTGTGTGGGATGCTCTACCAGGATCATTCCTAGATAATGCACTCAAAGGGCACTAAGCATAGAGTGTGAAAACTGAGTTTCATTGAGAGCTGCTTGGAAGCCTGATGGTGTGTGAAATTAGTGAGCAAAATGGAGTTGATCTCCCACAAGAACAACTCGGCTGAACCTTCTTCAATATGCCCTTAACCAACATGCAGTGTTTCCTTGATTGAATTAGCTCTCACACCAATATTTGCGTCTAGAGCCTTTGCATTGAGGGCTATCTGAAAACGGCTGTGGCGCTGAAGTTGCCTGCGAATGTCTAGTTGGTGGCATGTGAAACCCGCATGCGGAGCACTCGTTTGTGTGGGATGCTCTACCAGGTTCATTTCAGTCCTAGGCACTCAAAGGGCACTAAGCATAGAGTGTGAAAACTGAGTTTCCTTGAGAGCTGCTTGGAAGCCTGATGGTGTGTGACGTTAGTGAGCCAAATGGAGTTGTTCTCCCACAAGAACTACTCGGCTGATCCTTCTTCAATATGCCCTTTACCAACATGCAGTGTTTCCTTGATTGAATTAGCTCTCACACCAATATTTGCATCTAGAGCTTTCGCATTGAGGGCTATCTGAAAACGGCTGTGGCGCTGAAGTTGCCTGTGAATGTGGAGTTGGTGGCATGTGAAACACGCATAAGGAGCATTCGTTTGTGTGGGATGCTCTACCAGGTTCATTCCTAGATAATGCACTCAAAGGGCACTAAGCATAGAGTGTGAAAACTGAGTTTCCTTGAGAGCTGCTTGGAAGCTGATGGTGTGTGAAGTTAGTGAGCCAAATGGAGTTGTTCTCCCACAAGAACCACTCGGCTGATCCTTCTCCAATATGCCCTTCACCAACATGCAGTGTTTCCTTGATTGAATTAGCTCTCACACCAATATTTGTGTCTAGAGCCTTTGCATTGAGGGCTATCTGAAAACGGCTGTGGCGCTGAAGTTGTCTGAGAATGTGGAGTTGGTGGCATGTGAAACCCGCATGTGGAGCATTCGTTTGTGTGGGATGCTCACCAAGCTTCATTTCAGTCCTAGGCACTCAAAGGGCACTAAGCATAGAGTGTGAAAACTGAGTTTCCTTGAGAGCTGCTTGGAAGCCTGATGGTGTGTGAAGTTAATGAGCCAAATGGAGTTGTTCTCCCACAAGAACCACTCGGCTGATCCTTCTTCAATATGCCCTTCACCAACATGCAGTGTTTCCTTGATTGAATTAGCTCTCACACACCAATTTTTGCATTTCTAGCTTTTGAATTGAGGGCTATCTGAAAACGGCTGTGGCGCTGAAGTTGCCTGTGAATGTGGAGTTGGTGGCATGTGAAACCCGCATGTGGAGCATTCGTTTGTGTGGGATGCTCTGCCAGGTTCATTTCAGTTCTAGGCACTAAAAGGGCACTAAGCATAGAGTGTGAAAAATTAGTTTCCTTGAGAGCTGGTTGGAAGCCTGATGGTGTGTGAAGTTAGTGAGCCAAATGGAGTTGTTCTCCCACAAGAACCACTCGGCTGATCCTTCTTCAATATGCCCTTCACCAACATGCAGTGTTTCCTTGATTGAATTAGCTCTCACACCAATATTTGCGTCTAGAGCCTTTGCATTGAGGGCTATCTGAAAACGGTTGTGGCGCTGAAGTTGCCTGTGAATGTGGAGTTGGTGGCATGTGAAACCCGCATGTGGAGCATTCGTTTGTGTGGGATGCTCTACCAGGTTCATTCCTAGATAATGCACTCAAAGGGCACTAAGCATAGAGTGTGAAAACTGAGTTTCCTTGAGAGCTGCTTGGAAGCCTGATGGTGTGTGAAGTTAGTGAGCCAAACGGAGTTGTTCTCCCACAAGAACCACTCGGCTGATCCTTCTTCAACATGCCCTTCACCAACATGCAGTGTTTCCTTGATTGAATTAGCTCTCACACCAATATTTTGTGTCTAGAGCCTTTGCATTGAGGGCTATCTAAGAATTGCTGTGGCGCTGAAGTTGCCTGTGAATGTGGAGTTGGTGGCATGTGAAACCCGCATGTGGAGCATTCGTTTGTGTGGGATGCTCTACCAGGTTCATTCCTAGATAATGCACTCAAAGGGCACTAAGCATAGAGTGTGAAAACTGAGTTTCCTTGAGAGCTGCTTGGAAGCCTGATGGTGTGTGAAGTAGTGAGCCAAATGGAGTTGTTCTCCCACAAGAACAACTCGGCTGAACCTTCTTCAACATGCCCTTAACCAACATGCAGTGTTTCCTTGATTGAATTAGCTCTCACACCAATATTTGCGTCTAGAGCCTTTGCATTGAGGGCTATCTGAAAACGTCTGTGGCGCTGAAGTTGCCTGCGAATGTCTAGTTGGTGGCATGTGAAACCCGTATGTGGAGCACTCGTTTGTGTGGGATGCTCTGCCAGCTTCATTTCAGTTCTAGGCACTCAAAGGGCACTAAGCATAGAGTGTGAAAACTGAGTTTCCTTGAGAGCTGCTTGGAAGCCTGATGGTGTGTGAAGTTAGTGAGCCAAATGGAGTTGTTCTCCCACAAGAACCACTCGGCTGATCCTTCTTCAATATGCCCTTCACCAACATGCAGTGTTTCCTTGATTGAATTAGCTCTCACACCAATATTTACATCTAGAGCCTTTGCATGAGGGCTATCTGAAAACGGCTGTGGCGCTGAAGTTGCCTGCAAATGTGGAGTTGGTGGCATGTGAAACCCGCATGTGGAGCATTCGTTTGTGTGGGATGCTCTGCCAGGTTCATTTCAGTTCTAGGCACTCAAAGGGCACTAAGCATAGAGTGTGAAAAATTAGTTTCCTTGAGAGCTGGTTGGAAGCCTGATGGTGTGTGAAGTTAGTGAGCCAAATGGAGTTGTTCTCCCCACAAGATCCACTCGGCTGATCGTTCTTCAATATGCCCTTCACCAACATGCAGTGTTTCCTTGATTGAATTAGCTCTCACACCAATATTTGCGTCTAGAGCCTTTGCATTGAGGGCTATCTGAAAACGGTTGTGGCGCTGAAGTTGCCTGTGAATGTGGAGTTGGTGGCATGTGAAACCCGCATGTGGAGCATTCTTGTGTGGGATGCTCTACCAGGTTCATTCCTAGATAATGCACTCAAAGGGCACTAAGCATAGAGTGTGAAAACTGAGTTTCCTTGAGAGCTGCTTGGAAGCCTGATGGTGTGTGAAGTTAGTGAGCCAAATGGAGTTGTTCTCCCACAAGAACAACTCGGCTGATCCTTCTTCAATATGCCCTTCACCAACATGCAGTGTTTCCTTGATTGAATTAGCTCTCACACCAATATTTGCATCTAGAGCCTTTGCATTGAGGGCTATCTGAAAACGTCTGTGGCGCTGAAGTTGCCTGTGAATGTGGAGTTGGTGGCATGTGAAACCAGCATGTGAAGCATTCGTTTTGTGTGGGATGCTATACCAGGTTCATTCCTAGATAATGCACTCAAAGGGCACTAAGCATAGAGTGTGAAAACTGAGTTTCCTTGAGAGCTGCTTGGAAGCCTGATGGTGTGTGACGTTAGTGAGCCAAATGGAGTTGTTCTCCCACAAGAACCACTCGGTTGATCCTTCTTCAATATGCCCTTCACCAACATGCAGTGTTTCCTTGATTGAATTACCTCTCACACAAATATTTGTGTCTAGAGCCTTTGCATTGAGGGCTATCTGAAAACGGCTGTGGCGCTGAAGTTGCCTGTGAATGTGGAGTTGGTGGCATGTGAAACCCGCATGTGGAGCATTCGTTTGTGTGGGATGCTCTACCAGGTTCATTTCAGTTCTAGGCACTCAAAGGGCACTAAGCATAGAGTGTGAAAAATTAGTTTCCTTGAGATCTGCTTGGAAGCCTGATGGGTGTGTGAAGTTAGTGAGCCAAATGGAGTTGTTCTCCCACAAGAACCACTCGGCTGATCCTTCTTCAATATGCCCTTCACCAACATGCAGTGTTTCCTTGATTGAATTAGCTCTCACACCAATATTTGCGTCTAGAGCCTTTGCATTGAGGGCTATCTGAAAACGGCTGTGGCGCTGAAGTTGCCTGTGAATGTGGAGTTGGTGGCATGTGAAACCCGCATGTGGAGCATTCGTTTGTGTGGGATGCTCTATCAGCTTCATTTCAGTTCTAGGCACTCAAAGGGCACTAAGCATAGAGTGTGAAAACTGAGTTTCCTTGAGAGCTGCTTGGAAGCCTGATGGTGTGTGACGTTAGTGAGCCAAATGGAGTTGTTCTTCCAAAGAACCACTCGGCTGATCCTTCTTCAATATGCCCTTCACCAACATGCAGTGTTTCCTTGATTGAATTAGCTCTCACACTAATTTTTGCATTTAGAGCTTTTGCATTGAGGTCTATCTGAAAACGGCTGTGGCGCTGAAGTTGCCTGTGAATGTGGAGTTGGTGGCATGTGAAAACCCGCATGTGGAGCATTGGTTTGTGTGGGATGCTCTGCCAGGTTCATTTCAGTTCTAGGCACTCAAAGGGCACTAAGCATAGAGTGTGAAAACTGAGTTTCCTTGAGAGCTGCTTGGAAGCCTGATGGTGTGTGAAGTTAGTGAGCCAAATGGAGTTGTTCTCCCACAAGAACAACTCGGCTGATCCTTCTTCAATATGCCCTTCACCAACATGCAGTGTTTCCTTGATTGAATTAGCTCTCACACCAATATTTGCATCTAGATCCTTTGCATTGAGGGCTATCTGAAAACGTCTGTGGCGCTGAAGTTGCCTGTGAATGTGGAGTTGGTGGCATGTGAAACCTGCATGTGAAGCATTCGTTTGTGTGGGATGCTCTACCAGGTTCATTCCTAGATAATGCACTCAAAGGGCACTAAGCATAGAGTGTGAAAACTGAGTTTCCTTGAGAGCTGCTTGGAGCCTGATGGTGTGTGAAGTTAGTGAGCCAAATGGAGTTGTTCTCCCACAAGAACAACTCGGCTGATCCTTCTTCAATATGCCCTTCACCAACATGCAGTGTTTCCTTGATTGAATTACCTCTCACACCAATATTTGTGTCTAGAGCCTTTGCATTGAGGGCTATCTGAAAACGGCTGTGGCGCTGAAGTTGCCTACGAATGTGGAGTTGGTGGTATGTGAAACCCGCATGTGGAGCATTCGTTTGTGTGGGATGCTCTACCAGGTTCATTTCAGTCCTAGGCACTCAAAGGGCACTAAGCATAGAGTGTGAAAACTGAGTTTCCTTGAGATCTGCTTGGAAGCCTGATGGTGTGTGAAGTTAGTGAGCCAAATGGAGTTGTTCTCCCAAAAGAACCACTCGGCTGCTCCTTCTTCAATATGCCCTTCACCAACATGCAGTGTTTCCTTGATTGAATTAGCTCTCACACCAATATTTGTGTCTAGAGCCTTTGCATTGAGGGCTATCTGAAAACGTCTGTGGCGCTGAAGTTGCCTGTGAATGTGGAGTTGGTGGCATGTGAAACCCGCATGTGGAGCATTCGTTTGTGTGCGATGCTCTACCAGGTTCATTTCAGTTCTAGGCACTCAAAGGGCACTAAGCATAGAGTGTGAAAAATTAGTTTCCTTGAGATCTGCTTGGAAGCCTGATGGTGTGTGAAGTTAGTGAGCCAAATGGAGTTGTTCTCCCACAAGTACCACTCGGCTGATCCTTCTTCATTATGCCCTTCACCAACATGCAGTGTTTCCTTGATTGAATTAGCTCTCACACCAATATTTGCGTCTAGAGCCTTTGCATTGAGGGCTATCGGAAAACGGCTGTGGCGCTGAAGTTGCCTGCGAATGTGGAGTTGGTGGCATGTGAAACCCGCATGTGGAGCATTCGTTTGTGTGGGATGCTCTACCAGCTTCATTTCAGTTCAAGCACTCAAAGGGCACTAAGCATAGAGTGTGAAAACTGAGTTTCCTTGAGAGCTGCTTGGAAGCCTGATTGTGTGTGAAGTTAGTGAGCCAAATGGAGTTGTTCTCCCACAAGAACCACTCGGCTGTTCCTTCTTCAATATGCCCTTCACCAACATGCAGTGTTTCCTTGATTGAATTAGCTCTCACACCAATTTTTGCATTTAGAGCTTTTGCATTGAGGGCTATCTGAAAACGGCTGTGACGCTGAAGTTGCCTGTGAATGTGGAGTTGGTGGCATGTGAAACCCGCATGTGGAGCATTCGTTTGTGTGGGATGCTCTATCAGCTTCATTTCAGTTCTAGGCACTCAAAGGGCACTAAGCATAGAGTGTGAAAACTGAGTTTCCTTGAGAGCTGCTTGGAAGCCTGATGGTGTGTGAAGTTAGTGAGCCAAATGGAGTTGTTCTCCCACAAGAACCACTCGGCTGATCCTTCTTCAATATGCCCTTCACCAACATGCAGTGTTTCCTTGATTGAATTAGCTCTCAAACTAATTTTTGCATTTAGAGCTTTTGCATTGAGGTCTATCTGAAAACGGCTGTGGAGCTGAAGTTGCCTGTGAATGTGGAGTTGGTGGCATGTGAAACCCGCATGTGGAGCATTCGTTTGTGTGGGATGCTCTACCAGGTTCATTCCTAGATAATGCACTCAAAGGGCACTAAGCATAGAGTGTGAAAACTGAGTTTCCTTGAGAGCTGCTTGGAAGCCTGATGGTGTGTGAAGTTAATGAGCCAAATGGAGTTGTTCTCCCACAAGAACCACTCGGCTGATCCTTCTTCAATATGCCCTTCACCAACATGCAGTGTTTCCTTGATTGAATTAGCTCTCACACCAATATTTGCTTCTAGAGCCTTTGCATTGAGGGCTATTTGAAAATGGCTGTGGAGCTGAAGTTGCCTGTGAATGTGGAGTTGGTGGCATGTGAAATCCGCATGTGGAGCATTCGTTTGTGTGGATGCTCTACCAGGTTCATTCCTAGATAATGCACTCAAAGGGCACTAAGCATAGAGTGTGAAAACTGAGTTTCCTTGAGAGCTGCTTGGAAGCCTGATGGTGTGTGAAGTTAGTGAGCCAAATGGAGTTGTTCTCCACAAGAACCACTCGGCTGATCCTTCTTCAATATGCCCTTCACCAACATGCAGTGTTTCCTTGATTGAATTAGCTCTCACACCAATATTTGAATCTAGAGCTTTTGCATTGAGGGCTATCTGAAAACGGCTGTGGCGCTGAAGTTGCCTGTGAATGTGGAGTTGGTGGCATGTGAAACCCGCATGTGGAGCATTCGTTTGTGTGGGATGCTCTACCAGGTTCATTTCAGTTCTAGGCACTCAAAGGGCACTAAGCATAGAGTGTGAAAAATTAGTTTCCTTGAGATCTGCTTGGAAGCCTGATGGTGTGTGAAGTTAGTGAGCCAAATGGAGTTGTTCTCCCACAAGAACCACTCGGCTGTTCCTTCTTCAATATGCCCTTCACCAACATGCAGTGTTTCCTTGATTGAATTAGCTCTCACACCAATTTTTGCATTTAGAGCTTTTGAATTGAGGGCTATCTGAAAACGGCTGTGACGCTGAAGTTGCCTGTGAATGTGGAGTTGGTGGCATGTGAAACCCGCATGTGGAGCATTCGTTTGTGTGGGATGCTCTATCAGCTTCATTTCAGTTCTAGGCACTCAAAGGGCACTAAGCATAGAGTGTGAAAACTGAGTTTCCTTGAGAGCTGCTTGGAAGCCTGATGGTGTGTGAAGTTAGTGAGCCAAATGGAGTTGTTCTCCCACAAGAACCACTCGGCTGATCCTTCTTCAATATGCCCTTCACCAACATGCAGTGTTTCCTTGATTGAATTAGCTCTCAAACTAATTTTTGCATTTAGAGCTTTTGCATTGAGGTCTATCTGAAAACGGCTGTGGAGCTGAAGTTGCCTGTGAATGTGGAGTTGGTGGCATGTGAAACCCGCATGTGGAGCATTCGTTTGTGTGGGATGCTCTACCAGGTTCATTCCTAGATAATGCACTCAAAGGGCACTAAGCATAGAGTGTGAAAACTGAGTTTCCTTGAGAGCTGCTTGGAAGCCTGATGGTGTGTGAAGTTAATGAGCCAAATGGAGTTGTTCTCCCACAAGAACCACTCGGCTGATCCTTCTTCAATATGCCCTTCACCAACATGCAGTGTTTCCTTGATTGAATTAGCTCTCACACCAATATTTGCTTCTAGAGCCTTTGCATTGAGGGCTATTTGAAAATGGCTGTGGAGCTGAAGTTGCCTGTGAATGTGGAGTTGGTGGCATGTGAAATCCGCATGTGGAGCATTCGTTTGTGTGGGATGCTCTACCAGGTTCATTCCTAGATAATGCACTCAAAGGGCACTAAGCATAGAGTGTGAAAACTGAGTTTCCTTGAGAGCTGCTTGGAAGCCTGATGGTGTGTGAAGTTAGTGAGCCAAATGGAGTTGTTCTCCCACAAGAACCACTCGGCTGATCCTTCTTCAATATGCCCTTCACCAACATGCAGTGTTTCCTTGATTGAATTAGCTCTCACACCAATATTTGAATCTAGAGCTTTTGCATTGAGGGCTATCTGAAAACGGCTGTGGCGCTGAAGTTGCCTGTGAATGTGGAGTTGGTGGCATGTGAAACCCGCATGTGGAGCATTCGTTTGTGTGGGATGCTCTACCAGGTTCATTTCAGTTCTAGGCACTCAAAGGGCACTAAGCATAGAGTGTGAAAAATTAGTTTCCTTGAGATCTGCTTGGAAGCCTGATGGTGTGTGAAGTTAGTGAGCCAAATGGAGTTGTTCTCCCACAAGAACCACTCGGCTGATCCTTCTTCAATATGCCCTTCACCAACATGCAGTGTTTCCTTGATTGAATTAGCTCTCACAACAATATTTGCATCTAGAGCCTTTGCAATGAGGGCTATCCGAAAACGGCTGTGTCTCTGAAGTTGCCTGAGAATGTGGAGTTGGTGGCATGTGAAACCCGCATGTGGAGCATTCGTTTGTGTGGGATGCTCACCAAGCTTCATTTCAGTCCTAGGCACTCAAAGGGCACTAAGCATAGAGTGTGAAAAGTGAGTTTCCTTGAGAGCTGCGTGGAAGCCTGATGGTGTGTGAAGTTAGTGAGCCAAATGGAGTTGTTCTCCCACAAGAACCACTCGGCTGATCCTTCTTCAATATGCCCTTCACCAACATGCAGTGTTTCCTTGATTGAATTAGCTCTCAAACTAATTTTTGCATTTAGAGCTTTTGCATTGAGGTCTATCTGAAAACGGCTGTGGAGCTGAAGTTGCCTGTGAATGTGGAGTTGGTGGCATGTGAAACCCGCATGTGGAGCATTCGTTTGTGTGGGATGCTCTACCAGGTTCATTCCTAGATAATGCACTCAAAGGGCACTAAGCATAGAGTGTGAAAACTGAGTTTCCTTGAGAGCTGCTTGGAAGCCTGATGGTGTGTGAAGTTAATGAGCCAAATGGAGTTGTTCTCCCACAAGAACCACTCGGCTGATCCTTCTTCAATATGCCCTTCACCAACATGCAGTGTTTCCTTGATTGAATTAGCTCTCACACCAATATTTGCTTCTAGAGCCTTTGCATTGAGGGCTATTTGAAAATGGCTGTGGAGCTGAAGTTGCCTGTGAATGTGGAGTTGGTGGCATGTGAAATCCGCATGTGGAGCATTCGTTTGTGTGGGATGCTCTACCAGGTTCATTCCTAGATAATGCACTCAAAGGGCACTAAGCATAGAGTGTGAAAACTGAGTTTCCTTGAGAGCTGCTTGGAAGCCTGATGGTGTGTGAAGTTAGTGAGCCAAATGGAGTTGTTCTCCCACAAGAACCACTCGGCTGATCCTTCTTCAATATGCCCTTCACCAACATGCAGTGTTTCCTTGATTGAATTAGCTCTCACACCAATATTTGAATCTAGAGCTTTTGCATTGATGGCTATCTGAAAACGGCTGTGGCGCTGAAGTTGCCTGTGAATGTGGAGTTGGTGGCATGTGAAACCCGCATGTGGAGCATTCGTTTGTGTGGGATGCTCTACCAGGTTCATTTCAGTTCTAGGCACTCAAAGGGCACTAAGCATAGAGTGTGAAAAATTAGTTTCCTTGAGATCTGCTTGGAAGCCTGATGGTGTGTGAAGTTAGTGAGCCAAATGGAGTTGTTCTCCCACAAGAACCACTCGGCTGATCCTTCTTCAATATGCCCTTCACCAACATGCAGTGTTTCCTTGATTGAATTAGCTCTCACAACAATATTTGCATCTAGAGCCTTTGCAATGAGGGCTATCCGAAAACGGCTGTGTCTCTGAAGTTGCCTGAGAATGTGGAGTTGGTGGCATGTGAAACCCGCATGTGGAGCATTCGTTTGTGTGGGATGCTCACCAAGCTTCATTTCAGTCCTAGGCACTCAAAGGGCACTAAGCATAGAGTGTGAAAAGTGAGTTTCCTTGAGAGCTGCGTGGAAGCCTGATGGTGTGTGACGTTAGTGAGCCAAATGGAGTTGTTCTCCCACAAGAACCACTCAGCTGATCCTTCTTCAATATGCCCTTCACCAACATGCAGTGTTTCCTTGATTGAAGTAGCTCTCACACCAATATTTGCGTCTAGAGCCTTTGCATTGAGGGCTATCTGAAAACGGCTGTGGCGCTGAAGTTGCCTGCGAATGTGGAGTTGGTGGCATGTGAAACCCGCATGTGGAGCATTCGTTTGTGTGGGATGCTCACCAAGCTTCATTTCAGTTCTAGGCACTCAAATGGCACTAAGCATAGAGTGTGAAAACTGAGTATCCTTGAGATCTGCTTGGAAGCCTGATGGTGTGTGAAGTTAGTGAGCCAAATGGTGTTGTTCTCTCACAAGAACCACTCGGCTGATCCTTCTTCAATATGCCCTTCACCAACATGCAGTGTTTCCTTGATTGAATTAGCTCTCACACCAATTTTTGCGTCTAGAGCCTTTGCATTGAGGGCTATCTGAAAACGGCTGTGGCGCTGAAGTTGCCTGTGAATGTGGAGTTGGTGGCATGTGAAACCCGCATGTGGAGCATTCGTTTGTGTGGGATGCTCTACCAGGTTCATTCCTAGATAATGCACTCAAAGGGCACTAAGCATAGAGTGTGAATAATTAGTTTCCTTGAGATCTGCTTGGAAGCCTGATGGTGTGTGAAGTTAATGAGCCAAATGGAGTTGTTCTCCCACAAGAACCACTCGGCTGATCCTTCTTCAATATGCCCTTCACCAACATGCAGTGTTTCCTTGATTGAATTAGCTCTCACACAAATATTTGCGTCTAGAGCGTTTGCATTGAGGGCTATCTGAAAACGGCTGTGGCGCTGAAGTTGCCTGTGAATGTGGAGTTGGTGGCATGTGAAACCCGCATGTGGAGCATTCGTTTGTGTGGGATGCTCTGCCAGGTTCATTTCAGTTCTAGGCACTCAAAGGGCACTAAGCATAGAGTGTGAAAACTGAGTTTCCTTGAGAGCTGCTTGGAAGCCTGATGGTGTGTGAAGTTAGTGAGCCAAATGGAGTTGTTCTCCCACAAGAACCACTCGGCTGATCCTTCTTCAATATGCCCTTCACCAACATGCAGTGTTTCCTTGATTGAATTAGCTCTCACACCAATATTTGCTTCTAGAGCTTTTGCATTGAGGGCTATCTGAAAACGGCTGTGGCGCTGAAGTTGCCTGTGAATGTGGAGTTGGTGGCATGTGAAACCCGCATATGGAGCATTCGTTTGTGTGGGATGCTCTACCAGGTTCATTCCTAGATAATGCACTCAAAGGGCACTAAGCATAGAGTGTGAAAACTGAGTTTCCTTGAGAGCTGCTTGGAAGCCTGATGGTGTGTGAAGTTAGTGAACCAAATGGAGTTGTTCTCCCACAAGAACCACTCGGCTAATCCTTCTTCAATATGCCCTTCACCAACATGCAGTGTTTCCTTGATTGAATTAGCTCTCACACAAATATTTCTGTCTAGAGCTTTTGCATTGAGGGCTATCTGAAAACGGCTGTGGCGCTGAAGTTGCCTGAGAATGTGGAATTGGTGGCATGTGAAACCCGCATGTGGAGTATTCGTTTGTGTGGGATGCTCACCAAGCTTCATTTCAGTCCTAGGCACTCAAAGGGCACTAAGCATAGAGTGTGAAAACTGAGTTTGCTTGAGAGCTACTTGGAAGCCTGATGGTGTGTGACGTTAGTGAGCCAAATGGAGTTGTTCTCCCACAAACTACTCGGCTGATCCTTGTTCAATATGCCCTTCACCAACATGCAGTGTTTCCTTGATTGAATTAGCTCTCACACCAATATTTGTGTCTAGAGCCTTTGCATTGAGGGCTATCTGAAAACGTCTGTGGCGCTGAAGTTGCCTGCGAATGTGGAGTTGGTGGCATGTGAAACCCGCATGTGGAGCATTCGTTTGTGTGGGATGCTCACCAAGCTTCATTTCAGTCCTAAGCACTCAAAGGGCACTAAGCATAGAGTGTGAAAACTGAGTTTCCTTGAGATCTGCTTGGAAGCCTGATGGTGTGTGAAGTTAGTGAGCCAAATGGAGTTGTTCTCCCACAAGAACCACTCGGCTGATCCTTCTTCAATATGCCCTTCACCAACATGCAGTGTTTCCTTGATTGAATTAGCTCTCACACCAATATTTGCGTCTAGAGCCTTTGCATTGAGGGCTATCAGAAAACGGCTGTGGCGCTGAAGTTGCCTGCGAATGTGGAGTTGGTGGCATGTGAAACCCGCATGTGGAGCATTCGTTTGTGTGGGATGCTCTGCCAGCTTCATTTCAGTTCTAGGCACTCAAAGGGCACTAAGCACAGAGTGTGAAAACTGAGTTTCCTTGAGAGCTGCTTGGAAGCCTGATGGTGTGTGAAGTTAGTGAGCCAAATGGAGTTGTTCTCCCACAACAACCACTCGGCTGATCCTTCTTCAATATGCCCTTCACCAACATGCAGTGTTTCCTTGATTGAATTAGCTCTCACACCAATATTTCTGTCTAGAGCCTTTGCATTGAGGGCTATCTGAAAACGTCTGTGGCGCTGAAGTTGCCTGCGAATGTGGAGTTGGTGGCATGTGAAACCCGCATGTGGAGCATTCGTTTGTGTGGGATGCTCACCAAGCTTCATTTCAGTCCTAAGCACTCAAAGGGCACTAAGCATAGAGTGTGAAAAATTAGTTTCCTTGAGATCTGCTTGGAAGCCTGATGGTGTGTGAAGTTAGTGAGCCAAATGGAGTTGTTCTCCCACAAGAACCACTCGGCTGATCCTTCTTCAATATGCCTTTCACCAACATGCAGTGTTTCCTTGATTGAATTAGCTCTCACACAAATATTTGCGTCTAGAGCCTTTGCATTGAGGGCTATCAGAAAACGGCTGTGGCGCTGAAGTTGCCTGCGAATGTGGAGTTGGTGGCATGTGAAACCCGCATGTGGAGCATTCGTTTGTGTGGGATGCTCTTCCAGCTTTCTTTCAGTCCTAGGCACTCAAAGGGCACTAAGCATAGAGTGTGAAAACTGAGTTTCCTTGAGAGCTGCTTGGAAGCCTGATGGTGTGTGAAGTTAGTGAGCCAAATGGAGTTGTTCTCCCACAAGAACCACTCGGCTGATCCTTCTTCAATATGCCCTTCACCAACATGCAGTGTTTCCTTGATTGAATTAGCTCTCACACCAATATTTGCGTCTAGAGCTTTTGCATTGAGGGCTATCTGAAAACGGCTGTGGCGCTGAAGTTGCCTGTGAATGTGGAGTTGGTGGCATGTGAAACCCGCATGTGGAGCATTCGTTTGTGTGGGATGCTCACCAAGCTTCATTTCAGTCATAGGCACTCAAAGGGCACTAAGCATAGAGTGTGAAAACTGAGTTTGCTTGAGAGCTACTTGGAAGTCTGATGGTGTGTGACGTTAGTGAGCCAAATGGAGTTGTTCTCCCACAAGAACCACTCGGCTGATCCTTCTTCAATATGCCCTTCACCAACATGCAGTGTTTCCTTGATTGAATTAGCTCTCACACCAATATTTGTGTCTAGAGCCTTTGCATTGAGGGCTATCTGAAAACGTCTGTGGCGCTGAAGTTGCCTGTGAATGTGGAGTTGGTGGCATGTGAAACCCGCATGTGGAGCATTCGTTTGTGTGGGATGCTCACCAAGCTTCATTTCAGTCCAAAGCACTCAAAGGGCACTAAGCATAGAGTGTGAAAACTGAGTTTCCTTGAGATCTGCTTGGAAGCCTGATGGTGTGTGAAGTTAGTGAGCCAAATGGAGTTGTTCTCCCACAAGAACCACTCGGCTGATCCTCATTCAATATGCCCTTCACCAACATGCAGTGTTTCCTTGATTGAATTAGCTCTCACACCAATATTTGCATCTAGAGCCTTTGCATTGAGGGCTATCGAAAAACGGCTGTGGCGCTGAAGTTGCCTGCGAATGTGGAGTTGGTGGCATGTGAAACCCGCATGTGGAGCATTCGTTTGTGTGGGATGCTCTACCAGCTTCATTTCAGTTCTAGGCACTCAAAGGGCACTAAGCATAGAGTGTGAAAACGGAGTTTCCTTGAGAGCTGCTTGGAAGCCTGATGGTGTGTGACGTTAGTGAGCCAAATGGAGTTGTTCTCCCACAAGAACCACTCGGCTGATGCTTCTTCAATATGCCCTTCACCAACATGCAGTGTTTCCTTGATTGAATTAGCTCTCACACCAATATTTGCGTCTAGAGCTTTTGCATTGAGGGCTATCTGAAAATGGCTGTGGCGCTGAAGTTGCCTGAGAATGTGGAGTTGGTGGCATGTGAAACCCGCATGTGGAGCATTCGTTTGTGTGGGATGCTCTACCAGCTTCATTTCAGTTCTAGGCACTCAAAGGGCACTAAGCATAGAGTGTGAAAACTGAGTTTCCTTGAGAGCTGCTTGGAAGCCTGATGGTGTGTGAAGTTAGTGAGCCAAATGGAGTTGTTCTCCCACAAGAACAACTCGGCTGATCCTTCTTCAATATGCCCTTCACCAACATGCAGTGTTTCCTTGATTGAATTAGCTCTCACAACAATATTTGCATCTAGAGCTTTTGCATTGAGGGCTATCTGAAAACGGCTGTGGCGCTGAAGTTGCCTGTGAATGTGGAGTTGGTGGCATGTGAAACCCGCATGTGGAGCATTCGTTTGTGTGGGATGCTCTACCAGGTTCATTCCTAGATAATGCACTCAAAGGGCACTAAGCATAGAGTGTGAAAACTGAGTTTCCTTGAGAGCTGCTTTGAAGCCTGATGGTGTGTGAAGTTATTGAGCCAAATGGAGTTGTTCTCCCACAAGAACCACTCGGCTGATCCTTCTTCAATATGCCCTTCACCAACATGCAGTGTTTCCTTGATTGAATTAGCTCTCACACCAATTTTTGCATTTAGAGCTTTTGCATTGAGGGCTATCTGAAAACGTCTGTGGCGCTGAAGTTGCCTGTGAATGTGGTGTTGGTGGCATGTTAAACCCGCATGTGGAGCATTCGTTTGTGTGGGATGCTCTACCAGGTTCATTTCTAGATAATGCACTCAAAGGGCACTAAGCATAGAGTGTGAAAACTGAGTTTTCTTGAGAGCTGCTTGGAAGCCTGATGGTGTGTGAAGTTAGTGAGCCAAATGGAGTTGTTCTCCCAGAAGAACCACTCGGCTGATCCTTCTTCAATATGCCCTTCACCAACATGCAGTGTTTCCTTGATTGAATTACCTCTCACACCAATATTTGCGTCTAGAGCCTTTGCATTGAGGGCTATCTGAAAACGGCTGTGGCGCTGAAGTTGCCTGTGAATGTGGAGTTGGTGGCATGTGAAACCCGCATGTGGAGCATTCGTTTGTGTGCGATGCTCTACCAGGTTCATTTCAGTTCTAGGCACACAAAGGGCACTAAGCATAGAGTGTGAAAACTGAGTTTCCTTGAGAGTGGCTTGGAAGCCTGATGGTGTGTGAAGTTAGTGAGCCAAATGGAGTTGTTCTCCCACAAGAACCACTCGGCTGATCCTTCTTCAATATGCCCTTCACCAACATGCAGTGTTTCCTTGATTGAATTAGCTCTCACACCAATATTTGTGTCTAGAGCCTTTGCATTGAGGGCTATCTGAAAACGGCTGTGGCGCTGAAGTTGCCTGTGAATGTGGAGTTGGTGGCATGTGAAAACCGCATGTGGAGCATTCGTTTGTGTGGGATGCTCTACCAGGTTCATTTCAGTTCTAGGCACTCAAAGGGCACTAAGCATAGAGTGTGAAAAATTAGTTTCCTTGAGAGCTGCTTGGAAGCCTGATGGTGTGTGAAGTTAGTGAGCCAAATGGAGTTGTTCTCCCACAAGAACCACTCGGCTGATGCTTCTTCAATATGCCCTTCACCAACATGCAGTGTTTCCTTGATTGAATTAGCTCTCACAACAATATTTGCATCTAGAGCTTTTGCATTGAGGGCTATCTGAAAACGGCTGTGGCGCTGAAGGTGCCTGTGAATGTGGAGTTGGTGGCATGTGAAACCCGCATGTGGAGCATTCGTTTGTGTGGGATACTCTACCAGGTTCATTCCTAGATAATGCACTCAAAGGGCACTAAGCATAGAGTGTGAAAACTGAGTTTCCTTGAGAGCTGCTTGGAAGCCTGATGGTGTGTGAAGTTAGTGAGCCAAATGGAGTTGTTCTCCCACAAGAACAACTCGGCTGATCCTTCTTCAATATGCCCTTCACCAACATGCAGTGTTTCCTTGATTGAATTAGCTCTCACACCAATATTTGCGTCTAGAGCCTTTGCATTGAGGGCTATCTGAAAACGGCTGTGGCGCTGAAATTGCCTGTGAATGTGGAGTTGGTGGCATGTGAAACCCGCATGTGGAGCATTCGTTTGTGTGGGATGCTCTGCCAGCTTCATTTCAGTCCTAGGCACTCAAAGGGCACTAAGCATAGAGTGTGAAAACTGAGTTTCCTTGAGAGCTGCTTGGAAGCCTGATGGTGTGTGAAGTTAGTGAGCCAAATGGAGTTGTTCTCCCACAAGAACCACTCGGCTGATCCTTCTTCAATATGCCCTTCACCAACAAGCAGTGTTTCCTTGATTGAATTACTCTTACACCAATATTTGCATCTAGAGCTTTTGCATTGAGGGCTATCTGAAAACGGCTGTGGCGCTGAAGTTGCCTGTGAATGTGGAGTTGGTGGCATGTGAAACCCGCATATGGAGCATTCGTTTGTGTGGGATGCTCTACCAGGTTCATTCCTAGATAATGCACTCAAAGGGCACTAAGCATAGAGTGTGAAAACTGAGTTTCCTTGAGAGCTGCTTGGAAGCCTGATGGTGTGTGACGTTAGTGAGCCAAATGGAGTTGTTCTCCCACAAGAACAACTCGGCTGATCCTTCTTCCATATGCCCTTCACCAACATGCAGTGTTTCCTTGATTGAATTACCTCTCACACCAATATTTGCGTCTAGAGCCTTTGCATTGAGGGCTATCTGAAAACGGCTGTGGCGCTGAAGTTGCCTGTGAATGTGGAGTTGGTGGTATGTGAAACCCGCATGTGGAGCATTTTTTTGTGTGGGATGCTCACCAAGCTTCATTTCAGTCCTAGGCACACAAAGGGCACTGAGCATAGTGTGTGAAAACTGAGTTTCCTTGAGATCTGCTTGGAAGCCTGATGGTGTGTGAAGTTAGTGAGCCAAATGGGGTTGTTCTCCCACAAGAACCACTCAGCTGATCCTTCTTTAATATGCCCTTCACCAAAATGCAGTGTTTCCTTGATTGAATTAGCTCTCACACCAATATTTGTGTCTAGAGCCTTTGCATTGAGGGCTATCTGAAAACGGCTGTGGCGCTGAAGTTGCCTGTGAATGTGGAGTTGGTGACATGTGAAACCCGCATGTGGAGCATTCGTTTGTGTGGGATGCTCTACCAGGTTCATTCCTAGATAATACACTCAAAGGGCACTAAGCATAGAGTGTGAAAACTGAGTTTCCTTGAGAGTGGCTTGGAAGCCTGATGGTGTGTGAAGTTAGTGAGCCAAATGGAGTTGTTCTCCCACAAGAACCACTCGGCTGATCCTTCCTCAATATGCCCTTCGCCAACATGCAGTGTTTCCTTGATTGAATTAGCTCTCACACCAATATTTGCGTCTAGAGCCTTTGCATTGAGGGCTATCCGAAAACGACTGTGTCGCTGAAGTTGCTTGAGAATGTGGAGTTGGTGGCATGTGAAACCCGCATGTGGAGCATTCATTTGTGTGGGATGCTCACCAAGCTTCATTTCAGTCCTAGGCACTCAAACGACACTAAGCATAGAGTGTGAAAACTGAGTTTCCTTGAGAGTGGCTTGGAAGCCTGATGGTGTGTGAAGTTAGTGAGCCAAATGGAGTTGTTCTCCCACAAGAACCACTCGGCTGATCCTTCTTCAATATGTCCTTCACCAACATGCAGTGTTTCCTTGATTGAATTAGCTCTCACACCAATATTTGCGTCTAGAGCCTTTGCATTGAGGGCTATCTGAAAACGGCTGTGGCGCTGAAGTTGCCTGAGAATGTGGAGTTGGTGGCATGTGAAACCCGCATGTGGAGCATTCATTTGTGTGGGATGCTAACCAAGCTTCATTTCAGTCCTAGGCACTCAAAGGGCACTAAGCATAGAGTGTGAAAACTGAGTTTCCTTGAGAGCTGCTTGGAAGCCTGATGGTGTGTGAAGTTAGTGAGCCAAATGGAGTTGTTCTCCCACAAGAACCACTCGGCTGATCCTTCTTCAATATGCCCTTCACCAACAAGCAGTGTTTCCTTGATTGAATTACTCTTACACCAATATTTGCATCTAGAGCTTTTGCATTGAGGGCTATCTGAAAACGGCTGTGGCGCTGAAGTTGCCTGTGAATGTGGAGTTGGTGGCATGTGAAACCCGCATATGGAGCATTCGTTTGTGTGGGATGCTCTACCAGGTTCATTCCTAGATAATGCACTCAAAGGGCACTAAGCATAGAGTGTGAAAACTGAGTTTCCTTGAGAGCTGCTTGGAAGCCTGATGGTGTGTGACGTTAGTGAGCCAAATGGAGTTGTTCTCCCACAAGAACAACTCGGCTGATCCTTCTTCCATATGCCCTTCACCAACATGCAGTGTTTCCTTGATTGAATTACCTCTCACACCAATATTTGCGTCTAGAGCCTTTGCATTGAGGGCTATCTGAAAACGGCTGTGGCGCTGAAGTTGCCTGTGAATGTGGAGTTGGTGGTATGTGAAACCCGCATGTGGAGCATTCGTTTGTGTGGGATGCTCACCAAGCTTCATTTCAGTCCTAGGCACACAAAGGGCACTAAGCATAGTGTGTGAAAACTGAGTTTCCTTGAGAGCTGCTTGGAAGCCTGATGGTGTGTGAAGTTAGTGAGCCAAATGGGGTTGTTCTCCCACAAGAACCACTCAGCTGATCCTTCTTTAATATGCCCTTCACCAAAATGCAGTGTTTCCTTGATTGAATTAGCTCTCACACCAATATTTGTGTCTAGAGCCTTTGCATTGAGGGCTATCTGAAAACGTCTGTGGCGCTGAAGTTGCCTGTGAATGTGGAGTTGGTGACATGTGAAACCCGCATGTGGAGCATTCGTTTGTGTGGGATGCTCTACCAGGTTCATTCCAAGATAATGCACTCAAAGGGCACTAAGCATAGAGTGTGAAAACTGAGTTTCCTTGAGAGTGGCTTGGAAGCCTGATGGTGTGTGAAGTTAGTGAGCCAAATGGAGTTGTTCTCCCACAAGAACCACTCGGCTGATCCTTCCTCAATATGCCCTTCGCCAACATGCAGTGTTTCCTTGATTGAATTAGCTCTCACACCAATATTTGCGTCTAGAGCCTTTGCATTGAGGGCTATCCGAAAACGACTGTGTCGCTGAAGTTGCTTGAGAATGTGGAGTTGGTGGCATGTGAAACCCGCATGTGGAGCATTCGTTTGTGTGGGATGCTCACCAAGCTTCATTTCAGTCCTAGGCACTCAAACGGCACTAAGCATAGAGTGTGAAAACTGAGTTTCCTTGAGAGTGGCTTGGAAGCCTGATGGTGTGTGAAGTTAGTGAGCCAAATGGAGTTGTTCTCCCACAAGAACCACTCGGCTGATCCTTCTTCAATATGTCCTTCACCAACATGCAGTGTTTCCTTGATTGAATTAGCTCTCACACCAATATTTGCGTCTAGAGCCTTTGCATTGAGGGCTATCTGAAAACGGCTGTGGCGCTGAAGTTGCCTGAGAATGTGGAGTTGGTGGCATGTGAAACCCGCATGTGGAGCATTCGTTTGTGTGGGATGCTCACCAAGCTTCATTTCAGTCCTAGGCACTCAAAGGGCACTAAGCATAGAGTGTGAAAACTGAGTTTCCTTGAGAGCTGCTTGGAAGCCTGATGGTGTGTGAAGTTAGTGAGCCAAATGGAGTTGTTCTCCCACAAGAACCACTCGGCTGATCCTTCTTCAATATGCCCTTCACCAACATGCAGTGTTTCCTTGATTGAATTAGCTCTCACACCAATTTTTGCATTTAGAGCTTTTGCATTGAGGGCTATCTGAAAACGGCTGTGGCGCTGAAGTTGCCTACGAATGTGGAGTTGGTGGCATGTGAAACCAGCATGTGGAGCATTCGTTTGTGTGGGATGCTCTACCAGGTTCATTTCAGTTCTAGGCACACAAAGGGCACTAAGCATAGAGTGTGAAAAATTAGTTTCCTTGAGATCTGCTTGGAAGCCTGATGGTGTGTGAAGTTAGTGAGCCAAATGGAGTTGTTCTCCCACAAGAACCACTCGGCTGATCCTTCTTCAACACGCCCTTCCCCAACATGCAGTGTTTCCTTGATTGAATTAGCTCTCACACCAATATTTGCGTCTAGAACCTTTGCATTGAGGGCTATCCGAAAACGACTGTGTCGCTGAAGTTGCCTGAGAATGTGGAGTTGGTGGCATGTGAAACCCGCATGTGGAGCATTCGTTTGTGTGGGATGCTCACCAAGCTTCATTTCAGACCTAGGCACTCAAAGGGCACTAAGCATAGAGTGTGAAAACTGAGTTTCCTTGAGAGTGGCTTGGAAGCCTGATGGTGTGTGAAGTTAGTGAGCCAAATGGAGTTGTTCTCCCACAAGAACCACTCGGCTGATCCTTCTTCAATATGCCCTTCACCAACATGCAGTGTTTCCTTGATTGAATTAGCTCTCACACCAATATTTGCGTCTAGAGCCTTTGCATTGAGGGCTATCTGAAAATGGCTGTGGCGCTGAAGTTGCCTGTGAATGTGGAGTTGGTGGCATGTGAAACCCGCATGTGGAGCATTCGTTTGTGTGGGATGCTCACCAAGCTTCATTTCAGTTCTAGGCACTCAAATGGCACTAAGCATAGAGTGTGAAAACTGAGTTTCCTTGAGATCTGCTTGGAAGCCTGATGGTGTGTGAAGTTAGTGAGCCAAATGGAGTTGTTCTCTCACAAGAACCACTCGGCTGATCCTTCTTCAATATGACCTTCACCAACATGCAGTGTTTCCTTGATTGAATTAGCTCTCACACCAATATTTGCGTCTAGAGCCTTTGCATTGAGGGCTAACCGAAAACGACTGTTTCGCTGAAGTTGCCTGAGAATGTTGAGTTGGTGGCATGTGAAACCCGCATGTGGAGCATTCGTTTGTGTGGGATACTCACCAAGCTTCATCTCAGTCCTAGGCACTCAAAGGGCACTAAGCATAGAGTGTGAAAAGTGAGTTTCCTTGAGAGCTGCTTGGAAGCCTGATGGTGTGTGAAGTTAGTGAGCCAAATGGAGTTGTTCTCCCACAAGAACCACTCGGCTGATCCTTCTTCAATATGCTCTTCACCAACATGCAGTGTTTCCTTGATTGAATTAGCTCTCACACCAATATTTGCGTCTAGAGCCTTTGCATTGAGGGCTATCTGAAAACGGCTGTGGCGCTGAAGTTGCCTGTGAATGTGGAGTTGGTGGCATGTGAAACCCGCATGTGGAGCATTCGTTTGTGTTGGATGCTCACCAAGCTTCATTTCAGTCCTTAGCACTCAAAGGGCACTAAGCATAGAGTGTGAAAAATTAGTTTCCTTGAGATCTGCTTGGAAGCCTGATGGTGTGTGAAGTTAGTGAGCCAAATGGAGTTGTTCTCCCACAAGAACCACTCGGCTGATCCTCATTCAATATGCCCTTCACCAACATGCAGTGTTTCCTTGATTGAATTAGCTCTCACACCAATATTTGCATCTAGAGCCTTTGCATTGAGGGCTATCGAAAAACGGCTGTGGCGCTGAAGTTGCCTGCGAATGTGGAGTTGGTGGCATGTGAAACCCGCATGTGGAGCATTCGTTTGTGTGGGATGCTCTGCCAGCTTCATTTCAGTTCTAGGCACTCAAAGGGCACTAAGCATAGAGTGTGAAAACTGAGTTTCCTTGAGAGCTGCTTGGAAGCCTGATGGTGTGTGACGTTAGTGAGCCAAATGGAGTTGTTCTCCCACAAGAACCACTCGGCTGATCCTTCTTCAATATGCCCTTCACCAACATGCAGTGTTTCCTTGATTGAATTACCTCTCACACCAATATTTGCGTCTAGAGCTTTTGCATTGAGGGCTATCTGAAAATGGCTGTGGCGCTGAAGTTGCCTGAGAATGTGGAGTTGGTGGCATGTGAAACCCGCATGTGGAGCATTCGTTTGTGTGGGATGCTCTCCAAGCTTCATTTCAGTCCTAGGCACTCAAAGGGCACTAAGCATAGAGTGTGAAAACTGAGTTTCCTTGAGAGCTGCTTGGAAGCCTGATGGTGTGTGAAGTTAGTGAGCCAAATGGAGTTGTTCTCCCACAAGAACCACTTGGCTGATCCTTCTTTAATATGCCCTTCACCAACATGCAGTGTTTCCTTGATTGAAGTAGCTCTCACACCAATATTTGTGTCTAGAGCCTTTGCATTGAGGGCTATCGGAAAATGGCTGTGGCGCTGAAGTTGCCTGTGAATGTGGAGTTGGTGGCATGTGAAACCCGCATGTGTAGCATTCGTTTGTGTGGGATGCTCTACCAGGTTCATTTCAGTTCTAGGCACTCAAAGGGCACTAAGCATAGAGTGTGAAAACTGAGTTTCCTTGAGATCTGCTTGGAAGCCTGATGGTGTGTGAAGTTAGTGAGCCAAATGGAGTTGTTCTCCCACAAGAACAACTCGGCTGATCCTTCTTCAATATGCCCTTCACCAACATGCCGTGTTTCCTTGATTGAATTAGCTCTCACAACAATATTTGCATCTAGAGCTTTTGCATTGAGGGCTATCTGAAAACGGCTGTGGCGCTGAAGTTGCCTGTGAATGTGGAGTTGGTGGCATGTGAAACCCGCATGTGGAGCATTCGTTTGTGTGGGATGCTCTACCAGGTTCATTCCTAGATAATGCACTCAAAGGGCACTAAGCATAGAGTGTGAAAACTGAGTTTCCTTGAGAGCTGCTTGGAAGCCTGATGGTGTGTGAAGTTAGTGAGCCAAATGGAGTTGTTCTCCCACAACAACCACTCGGCTGATCCTTCTTCAACGTGCCCTTCACCAACATGCAGTGTTTCCTTGATTGAATTAGCTCTCACACCAATATTTGCGTCTAGAGCCTTTGCATTGAGGGCTATCCGAAAACGACTGTGGCGCTGAAGTTGCCTGTGAATGTGGAGTTGGTGGCATGTGAAACCCGCATGTGGAGCATTCGTTTGTGTGGGATGCTCTACCAGGTTCATTTCAGTTCTAGGCACTCAAAGGGCACTAAGCATAGAGTGTGAAAAATTAGTTTCCTTGAGAGCTGCTTGGAAGCCTGATGGTGTGTGAAGTTAGTGAGCCAAATGGAGTTGTTCTCCCACAAGAACCACTCGGCTGATGCTTCTTCAATATGCCCTTCACCAACATGCAGTGTTTCCTTGATTGAATTAGCTCTCACAGCAATATTTGAATCTAGAGCTTTTGCATTGAGGGCTATCTGAAAACGGCTGTGGCGCTGAAGTTGCCTGTGAATGTGGAGTTGGTGGCATGTGAAACCCGCATGTGGAGCATTCGTTTGTGTGGGATGCTCTAACAGGTTCATTCCTAGATCTAGGCACTCAAAGGGCACTAAGCATAGAGTGTGAAAACTGAGTTTCCTTGAGAGTGGCTTGGAAGCCTGATGGTGTGTGAAGTTAGTGAGCCAAATGGAGTTGTTCTCCCACAAGAACCACTCGGCTGCTCCTTCTTCAATATGCCCTTCACCAACATGCAGTGTTTCCTTGATTGAATTAGCTCTCACACCAATATTTGCATCTAGAGCCTTTGCATTGAGGGCTATCTGAAAATGGCTGTGGCGCTGAACTTGCCTGTGAATGTGGAGTTGGTGGCATGTGAAACCCGCATGTGGAGCATTCGTTTGTGTGGGATGCTCTACCAGCTTCATTTCAGTTCTAGGCACTCAAAGGGCACTAAGCATAGAGTGTGAAAACTGAGTTTCCTTGAGATCTGCTTGGAAGCCTGATGGTGTGTGAAGTTAGTGAGCCAAATGGAGTTGTTCTCCCACAAGAACAACTCGGCTGATCCTTCTTCAATATGCCCTTCACCAACATGCAGTGTTTCCTTGATTGAATTAGCTCTCACACCAATTTTTGCATTTTGAGCTTTTGCATTGAGGGCTATCTGAAAACGTCTGTGGCGCTGAAGTTGCCTGTGAATGTGGTGTTGGTGGCATGTGAAACCCGCATGTGGAGCATTCGTTTGTGTGGGATGCTCTACAAGGTTCATTCCTAGATAATGCACTCAAAGGGCACTAAGCATAGAGTGTGAAAACTGAGTTTCCTTGAGAGCTGCTTGGAAGCCTGATGGTGTGTGAAGTTAGTGAGCCAAATGGAGTTGTTCTCCCAGAAGAACCACTCGGCTGATCCTTCTTCAATATGCCCTTCACCAACATGCAGTGTTTCCTTGATTGAATTACCTCTCACACCAATATTTGCATCTAGAGCCTTTGCATTGAGGGTTATCTGAAAACGGCTCTGGCGCTGAAGTTGCCTGTGAATGTGGAGTTGGTGGCATGTGAAACCCGCATGTGGAGCATTTGTTTGTGTGCGATGCTCTACCAGGTTCATTTCAGTTCTAGGCACACAAAGGGCACTAAGCATAGAGTGTGAAAAATTAGTTTCCTTGAGATCTGCTTGGAAGCCTGATGGTGTGTGAAGTTAGTGAGCCAAATGGAGTTGTTCTCCCACAAGAACCACTCGGCTGATCCTTCTTCAATATGCCCTTCACCAACATGCAGTGTTTCCTTGATTGAATTAGCTCTCACACCAATATTTGTGTCTAGAGCCTTTGCATTGAGGGCTATCTGAAAACGGCTGTGGCGCTGAAGTTGCCTGTGAATATGGAGTTGGTGGCATGTGAAAACCGCATGTGGAGCATTCGTTTGTGTGGGATGCTCTACCAGGTTCATTTCAGTTCTAGGCACTCAAAGGGCACTAAGCATAGAGTGTGAAAAATTAGTTTCCTTGAGAGCTGCTTGGAAGCCTGATGGTGTGTGAAGTTAGTGAGCCAAATGGAGTTGTTCTCCCACAAGAACCACTCGGCTGATGCTTCTTCAATATGCCCTTCACCAACATGCAGTGTTTCCTTGATTGAATTAGCTCTCACACCAATTTTTGCATCTAGAGCTTTTGCATTGAGGGCTATCTGAAAACGGCTGTGGCGCTGAAGTTGCCTGTGAATGTGGAGTTGGTGGCATGTGAAACCCGCATGTGGAGCATTCGTTTGTGTGGGATGCTCTAACAGGTTCATTCCTAGATCTAGGCACTCAAAGGGCACTAAGCATAGAGTGTGAAAACTGAGTTTCCTTGAGAGTGGCTTGGAAGCCTGATGGTGTGTGAAGTTAGTGAGCCAAATGGAGTTGTTCTCCCACAAGAACCACTCGGTTGATCCTTCTTCAATATGCCCTTCACCAACATGCAGTGTTTCCTTGATTGAATTAGCTCTCACACCAATATTTGTGACTAGAGCCTTTGCATTGAGGGCTATCTGAAAATGGCTGTGGCGCTGAAGTTGCCTGTGAATGTGGAGTTGGTGGCATGTGAAACCCGCATGTGGAGCATTCGTTTGTGTGGGATGCTCTACCAGGTTCATTCCTAGATAATGCACTCAAAGGGCACTAAGCTTAGAGTGTGAAAACTGAGTTTCCTTGAGAGCTGCTTGGAAGCCTGATGCTGTGTGAAGTTAGTGAGCCAAATGGAGTTGTTCTCCCACAAGAACCACTAGGCTGATCCTTCTTCAATATGCCCTTCACCAACATGCAGTGTTTCCTTGATTGAATTAGCTCTCACACCAATATTTGCGTCTAGAGCCTTTGCATTGAGGGCTATCTGAAAACGGCTGTGGCGCTGAAATTGCCTGTGAATGTGGAGTTGGTGGCATGTGAAACCCGCATGTGGAGCATTCGTTTGTTTGGGATGCTCTGCCAGCTTCATTTCAGTCCTAGGCACTCAAAGGGCACTAAGCATAGAGTGTGAAAACTGCGTTTCCTTGAGAGCTGCTTGGAAGCCTGATGGTGTGTGAAGTTAGTGAGCCAAATGGAGTTGTTCTCCCACAAGAACCACTCGGCTGATCCTTCTTCAATATGCCCTTCACCAACATGCAGTGTTTCCTTGATTGAATTACTCTTACACCAATATTTGCATCTAGAGCTTTTGCATTGAGGGCTATCTGAAAACGGCTGTGGCGCTGAAGTTGCCTGTGAATGTGGAGTTGGTGGCATGTGAAACCCGCATATGGAGCATTCGTTTGTGTGGGATGCTCTACCAGGTTCATTCCTAGATAATGCACTCAAAGGGCACTAAGTATAGAGTGTGAAAACTGAGTTTCCTTGAGAGCTGCTTGGAAGCCTGATGGTGTGCGACGTTAGTGAGCCAAATGGAGTTGTTCTCCCACAACAACCACTCGGCTGATCCTTCTTCCATATGCCCTTCACCAACATGCAGTGTTTCCTTGATTGAATTAGCTCTCACACCAATATTTGCGTCTAGAGCCTTTGCATTGAGGGCTATCTGAAAACAGCTGTGGCGCTGAAGTTGCCTACGAACGTGGAGTTGGTGGTATGTGAAACCCGCATGTGGAGCATTCGTTTGTGTGGGATGCTCACCAAGCTTCATTTCAGTCCTAGGCACTCAAAGGGCACTAAGCATAGAGTGTGAAAACTGAGTTTCCTTGAGAGCTGCTTGGAAGCCTGATGGTGTGTGAAGTTAGTGAGCCAAATGGGGTTGTTCTCCCACAAGAACCACTCAGCTGATCCTTCTTTAATATGCCCTTCACCAAAATGCAGTGTTTCCTTGATTGAATTAGCTCTCACACCAATATTTGTGTCTAGAGACTTTGCATTGAGGGCTATCTGAAAACGTCTGTGGCGCTGAAGTTGCCTGTGAATGTGGAGTTGGTGACATGTGAAACCCGCATGTGGAGCATTCGTTTGTGTGGGATGCTCTACCAGGTTCATTCCTAGATAATGCACTCAAAGGGCACTAAGCATAGAGTGTGAAAACTGAGTTTCCTTGAGAGTGGCTTGGAAGCCTGATGGTGTGTGAAGTTAGTGAGCCAAATGGAGTTGTTCTCCCACAAGAACCACTCGGCTGATCCTTCTTCAATATGCCCTTCGCCAACATGCAGTGTTTCCTTGATTGAATTAGCTCTCACACCAATATTTGCGTCTAGAGCCTTTGCATTGACGGCTATCTGAAAACGGCTGTTTCGCTGAAGTTGCCTGAGAATGTGGAGTTGGTGGCATGTGAAACCCGCATGTGGAGCATTCGTTTGTGTGGGATGCTCTGCCAGGTTCATTTCAGTTCTAGGCACTCAAAGGGCACTAAGCATAGAGTGTGAAAACTGAGTTTCCTTGAGAGTGGCTTGGAAGCCTGATGGTGTGTGAAGTTAGTGAGCCAAATGGAGTTGTTCTCCCACAAGAACCACTCGGCTGATCCTTCTTCAATATGTCCTTCACCAACATGCAGTGTTTCCTTGATTGAATTAGCTCTCACACCAATATTTGCGTCTAGAGCCTTTGCATTGAGGGCTATCTGAAAACGGCTGTGGCGCTGAAGTTGCCTGTGAATGTGGAGTTGGTGGCATGTGAAACCCGCATGTGGAGCATTCGTTTGTGTGGGATGCTCTACCAGCTTCATTTCAGTTCTATGCACTCAAAGGGCACTAAGCATAGAGTGTGAAAACTGAGTTTCCTTGAGATCTGCTTGGAAGCCTGATGGTGTGTGAAGTTAGTGAGCCAAATGGAGTTGTTCTCTCACAAGAACCACTCGGCTGATCCTTCTTCAATATGCCCTTCACCAACATGCAGTGTTTCCTTGATTGAATTAGCTCTCACACCAATATTTGCATTTAGAGCTTTTGCATTGAGGGCTATCTGAAAACGGCTGTGGCGCTGAAGTTGCCTGTGAATGTGGAGTTGGTGGCATGTGAAACCCGCATGTGGAGCATTCGTTTGTGTGGGATGCTCTACCAGGTTCATTCCTAGATAATGCACTCAAAGGGCACTAAGCATAGAGTGTGAAAACTGAGTTTCCTTGAGAGCTGCTTGGAAGCCTGATGGTGTGTGAAGTTAGTGAGCCAAATGGAGTTGTTCTCCCAGAAGAACCACTCGGCTGATCCTTCTTCAATATGCCCTTCACCAACATGCAGTGTTTCCTTGATTGAATTAGCTCTCACACCAATATTTGCGTCTAGAGCCTTTGCATTGAGGGCTATCTGAAAACGGCTGTGGCGCTGAAGTTGCCTGTGAATGTGGAGTTGGTGGCATGTGAAACCCGCATGTGGAGCATTCGTTTGTGTGGGATGCTCTACCAGGTTCATTCCTAGATAATGCACTCAAAGGGCACTAAGCATAGAGTGTGAAAACTGAGTTTCCTTGAGAGCTGCTTGGAAGCCTGATGGTGTGTGAAGTTAGTGAGCCAAATGGAGTTGTTCTCCCACAAGAACCACTCGGCTGATCCTTCTTCAATATGCCCTTCACCAACATGCAGTGTTTCCTTGATTGAATTAGCTCTCACACCAATATTTGCGTCTAGAGCCTTTGCATTGAGGGCTATCTGAAAACGGCTGTGGCGCTGAAGTTGCCTGTGAATGTGGAGTTGGTGGCATGTGAAACCCGCATATGGAGCATTCGTTTGTGTGGGATGCTCTACCAGCTTCATTTCAGTTCTAGGCACTCAAAGGGCACTAAGCATAGAGTGTGAAAACTGAGTTTCCTTGAGATCTGCTTGGAAGCCTGATGGTGTGTGAAGTTAGTGAGCCAAATGGAGTTGTTCTCTCACAAGAACCACTCGGCTGATCCTTCTTCAATATGACCTTCACCAACATGCAGTGTTTCCTTGATTGAATTAGCTCTCACACCAATATTTGCGTCTAGAGCCTTTGCATTGAGGGCTAACTGAAAACGACTGTTTCGCTGAAGTTGCCTGAGAATGTTGAGTTGGTGGCATGTGAAACCCGCATGTGGAGCATTCGTTTGTGTGGGATGCTCACCAAGCTTCATTTCAGTCCTAGGCACTCAAAGGGCACTAAGCATAGAGTGTGAAAAGTGAGTTTCCTTGAGATCTGCTTGGAAGCCTGATGGTGTGTGAAGTTAGTGAGCCAAATGGAGTTGTTCTCCCACAAGAACCACTCGGCTGATCCTTCTTCAATATGCCCTTTACCAACATGCAGTGTTTCCTTGATTGAATTACCTCTCACACCAATATTTGTGTCTAGAGCCTTTGCATTGAGGGCTATCTGAAAACGGCTGTGTCGCTGAAGTTGCCTGTGAATGTGGAGTTGGTGGCATGTGAAACCCGCATGTGGAGCATTCGTTTGTGTGGGATGCTCTACCAGGTTCATTCCTAGATAATGCACTCAAAGGGCACTAAGCATAGAGTGTGAAAACTGAGTTTCCTTGAGAGCTGCTTGGAAGCCTGATGGTGTGTGATGTTAGTGAGCCAAATGGAGTTGTTCTCCCACAAGAACCCCTCGGCTGATCCTTCTTCAATATGCCCTTCACCAACATGCAGTGTTTCCTTGATTGAATTACCTCTCACACCAATATTTGCGTCTAGAGCCTTTGCATTGAGGGCTATCTGAAAACGGCTGAGGCGCTGAAGTTGCCTGAGAATGTTGAGTTGGTGGCATGTGAAACCCGCATGTGGAGCATTCGTTTGTGTGGGATGCTCTACCAGCTTCATTTCAGTTCTAGGCACACAAAGGGCACTAAGCATAGAGTGTGAAAAATTAGTTTCCTTGAGATCTGCTTGGAAGCCTGATGGTGTGTGAAGTTAGTGAGCCAAATGGAGTTGTTCTCCCACAAGAACCACTCGGCTGATCCTTCTTTAATATGCCCTTCACCAAAATGCAGTGTTTCCTTGATTGAATTAGCTCTCACACCAATATTTGTGTCTAGAGCCTTTGCATTGAGGGCTATCTGAAAACGTGTGTGTCGCTGAAGTTGCCTGTGAATGTGGAGTTGGTGACATGTGAAACCCGCATGTGGAGCATTCGTTTGTGTGGCATGCTCTACCAGGTTCATTCCTAGATAATGCACTCAAAGGGCACTAAGCATAGAGTGTGAAAACTGAGTTTCCTTGAGAGTGGCTTGGAAGCCTGATGGTGTGTGAAGTTAGTGAGCCAAATGGAGTTGTTCTCCCACAAGAACCACTCGGCTGATCCTTCTTCAACATGCCCTTCACCAACATGCAGTGTTTCCTTGATTGAATTAGCTCTCACACCAATATTTGCGTCTAGAGCCTTTGCATTGAGGGCTATCCGAAAACGACTGTGTCGCTGAAGTTGCCTGAGAATGTGGAGTTGGTGGCATGTGAAACCCGCATGTGGAGCATTCGTTTGTGTGGGATGCTCACCAAGCTTCATTTCAGTCCTAGGCACTCAAAGGGCACTAAGCATAGAGTGTGAAAAGTGAGTTTCCTTGAGAGCTGCTTGGAAGCCTGATGGTGTGTGAAGTTAGTGAGCCAAATGGAGTTGTTCTCCAACAAGAACCACTCGGCTGATCCTTCTTCAATATGCCCTTCACCAACATGCAGTGTTTCCTTGATTGAATTAGCTCTCACACCAATATTTGCGTCTTGAGCCTTTGCATTGAGGGCTATCTGAAAACGGCTGTGGCGCTGAAGTTGCCTGTGAATGTGGAGTTGGTGGCATGTGAAACCCGCATGTGGAGCATTCGTTTGTGTGGGATGCTCTTCCAGCTTCATTTCAGTTCTAGGCACTCAAAGGGCACTAAGCATAGAGTGTGAAAACTGAGTTTCCTTGAGATCTGTTTGGAAGCCTGATGGTGTGTGAAGTTAGTGAGCCAAATGGAGTTGTTCTCTCACAAGAACCACTCGGCTGATCCTTCTTCAATATGACCTTCACCAACATGCAGTGTTTCCTTGATTTAATTAGCTCTCACACCAATATTTGCGTCTAGAGCCTTTGCATTGAGGGCTAACCGAAAACGACTGTTTCGCTGAAGTTGCCTGAGAATGTGGAGTTGGTGGCATGTGAAACCCGCATGTGGAGCATTCGTTTGTGTGGGATGCTCTACCAGGTTCATTCCTAGATAATGCACTCAAAGGGCACTAAGCATAGAGTGTGAAAACTGAGTTTCCTTGAGAGCTGCTTGGAAGCCTGATGGTGTGTGATGTTAGTGAGCCAAATGGAGTTGTTCTCCCACAAGAACCACTCGGCTGATCCTTCTTCAATATGCCCTTCACCAACATGCAGTGTTTCCTTGATTGAATTAGCTCTCACACCAATATTTGCGTCTAGAGCCTTTGCATTGAGGGCTATCTGAAAACGGCTGAGGCGCTGAAGTTGCCTGAGAATGTTGAGTTGGTGGCATGTGAAACCCGCATGTGGAGCATTCGTTTGTGTGGGATGCTCTACCAGGTTCATTTCAGTTCTAGGCACACAAAGGGCACTAAGCATAGAGTGTGAAAAATTAGTTTCCTTGAGATCTGCTTGGAAGCCTGATGGTGTGTGAAGTTAGTGAGCCAAATGGAGTTGTTCTCCCACAAGAACCACTCGGCTGATCCTTCTTCAATATGCCCTTCACCAAAATGCAGTGTTTCCTTGATTGAATTAGCTCTCACACCAATATTTGTGTCTAGAGCCTTTGCATTGAGGGCTATCTGAAAACGTCTGTGGCGCTGAAGTTGCCTGTGAATGTGGAGTTGGTGACATGTGAAACCCGCATGTGGAGCATTCGTTTGTGTGGGATGCTCTACCAGGTTCATTCCTAGATAATGCACTCAAAGGGCCCTAAGCATAGAGTGTGAAAACTGAGTTTCCTTGAGAGTGGCTTGGAAGCCTGATGGTGTGTGAAGTTAGTGAGCCAAATGGAGTTGTTCTCCCACAAGAACCACTCGGCTGATCCTTCTTCAACATGCCCTTCACCAACATGCAGTGTTTCCTTGATTGAATTAGCTCTCACACCAATATTTGCTTCTAGAGCCTTTGCATTGAGGGCTATCCGAAAACGACTGTGTCGCTGAAGTTGCCTGAGAATGTGGAGTTGGTGGCATGTGAAACCCGCATGTGGAGCATTCGTTTGTGTGGGATGCTCACCAAGATTCATTTCAGTCCTAGGCACTCAAAGGGCACTAAGCATAGAGTGTGAAAAGTGAGTTTCCTTGAGAGCTGCTTGGAAGCCTGATGGTGTGTGAAGTTAGTGAGCCAAATGGAGTTGTTCTCCAACAAGAACCACTCGGCTGATCCTTCTTCAATATGCCCTTCACCAACATGCAGTGTTTCCTTGATTGAATTAGCTCTCACACCAATATTTGCGTCTAGAGCCTTTGCATTGAGGGCTATCTGAAAACGGCTGTGGCGCTGAAGTTGCCTGCGAATGTGGAGTTGGTGGCATGTGAAACCCGCATGTGGAGCATTCGTTTGTGTGGGATGCTCTACCAGCTTCATTTCAGTTCTAGGCACTCAAAGGGCACTAAGCATAGAGTGTGAAAACTGAGTTTCCCTGAGATCTGCTTGGAAGCCTGATGGTGTGTGAAGTTAGTGAGCCAAATGGAGTTGTTCTCTCACAAGAACCACTCGGCTGATCCTTCTTCAATATGCCCTTCACAACATGCAGTGTTTCCTTGATTGAATTAGCTCTCACACGAATTTTTGCATTTAGAGCTTTTGCTTTGAGGGCTATCTGAAAACGTCTGTGGCGCTGAAGTTGCCTGTGAATGTGGAGTTGGTGGCATGTGAAACCAGCATGTGGAGCATTCGTTTGTGTGGGATGCTCTACCAGGTTCATTCCTACATAATGCACTCAAAGGGCACTAAGCATAGAGTGTGAAAACTGAGTTTCCTTGAGAGCTGCTTGGAAGCCTGATGGTGTGTGAAGTTAGTGAGCTAAATGGAGTTGTTCTCTCACAAGAACCACTCGGCTGATCCTTCTTCAATATACCCTTCACCAACATGCAGTGTTTCCTTGATTGAATTAGCTCTCACAACAATATTTGCGTCTAGAGCCTTTGCATTGACGGCTATCTGAAAACGGCTGTTTCGCTGAAGTTGCCTGAGAATGTGGAGTTGGTGGCATGTGAAACCCGCATGTGGAGCATTCGTTTGTGTGGGATGCTCTACCAGGTTCATTCCTAGATAATGCACTCAAAGGGCACTAAGCATAGAGTGTGAAAACTGAGTTTCCTTGAGAGCTGCTTGGAAGCCTGATGGTGTGTGAAGTTAGTGAGCCAAATGGAGTTGTACTCCCACAAGAACCACTCGGCTGATCCTTCTTCAATATGCCCTTCACCAACATGCAGTGTTTCCTTGATTGAATTACCTCTCACACCAATATTTGCGTCTAGAGCCTTTGCATTGAGGGCTATCGGAAAATGGCTGTGGCGCTGAAGTTGCCTGTGAATGTGGAGTTGGTGGCATGTGAAACCCGCATGTGGAGCATTCGTTTGTGTGGGATGCTCTTCCAGCTTCATTTCAGTTCTAGGCACTCAAAGGGCACTAAGCATAGAGTGTGAAAACTGAGTTTCCTTGAGAGCTGCTTGGAAGCCTGATGGTGTGTGACGTTAGTGAGCCAAATGGAGTTGTTCTCCCACAAGAACCACTCGGCTGATCCTTCTTCAATATGCCCTTCACCAACATGCAGTGTTTCCTTGATTGAATTAGCTTTCACACCAATATTTGCGTCTAGAGCCTTTGCATTGAGGGCTATCGGAAAATGGCTGTGGCGCTGAAGTTGCCTGCGAATGTGGAGTTGGTGGCATGTGAAACCCGCATGTGGAGCATTCGTTTGTGTGGGATGCTCACCAAGCTTCATTTCAGTCCTAGGCACTCAAAGGGCACTAAGCATAGAGTGTGAAAACTGAGTTTCCTTGAGAGCTGCTTGGAAGCCTGATGGTGTGTGAAGTTAGTGAGCCAAATGGAGTTGTTCTCCCACAAGAACCACTCGGCTGATCCTTCTTCAATATGCCCTTCACCAACATGCAGTGTTTCCTTGATTGAATTAGCTCTCACACCAATATTTGCGTCTAGAGCTTTTGCATTGAGGGCTATCTGAAAACGGCTGTGGCGCTGAAGTTGACTGTGAATGTGGAGTTGGTGGCATGTGAAACCCGCATATGGAGCATTCGTTTGTGTGGGATGCTCTACCAGGTTCATTCCTAGATAATGCACTCAAAGGGCACTAAGCATAGAGTGTGAAAACTGAGTTTCCTTGAGAGCTGCTTGGAAGCCTGATGGTGTGTGATGTTAGTGAGCCAAATGGAGTTGTTCTCCCACAAGAACCACTCGGCTGATCCTTCTTTAATATGCCCTTCACCAACATGCAGTGTTTCCTTGATTGAATTAGCTCTCACACGAATTTTTGCATTTAGAGCTTTTGCACTGAGGGCTATCTGAAAACGTCTGTGGCGCTGAAGTTGCCTGTGAATGTGGAGTTGGTGGCATGTGAAACCCGCATGTGGAGCATTCGTTTGTGTGGGATGCTCTACCAGGTTCATTCCTAGATAATGCACTCAAAGGGCACTAAGCATAGAGTGTGAAAACTGAGTTTCCTTGAGAGCTGCTTGGAAGCCTGATGGTGTGTGAAGTTAGTGAGCCAAATGGAGTTGTACTCCCACAAGAACCACTCGGCTGATCCTTCTTCAATATGCCCTTCACCAACATGCAGTGTTTCCTTGATTGAATTAGCTCTCACACCAATATTTGCGTCTAGAGCCTTTGCATTGAGGGCTATCGGAAAATGGCTGTGGCGCTGAAGTTGCCTGTGAATGTGGAGTTGGTGGCATGTGAAACCCGCATGTGGAGCATTCGTTTGTGTGGGATGCTCTGCCAGCTTCATTTCAGTTCTAGGCACTCAAAGGGCACTAAGCATAGAGTGTGAAAACTGAGTTTCCTTGAGAGCTGCTTGGAAGCCTGATGGTGTGTGACGTTAGTGAGCCAAATGGAGTTGTTCTCCCACAAGAACCACTCGGCTGATCCTTCTTCCATATGCCCTTCACCAACATGCAGTGTTTCCTTGATTGAATTAGCTTTCACACCAATATTTGCGTCTAGAGCCTTTGCATTGAGGGCTAACCGAAAACGACTGTTTCGCTGAAGTTGCCTGCGAATGTGGAGTTGGTGGCATGTGAAACCCGCATGTGGAGCATTCGTTTGTGTGGGATGCTCACCAAGCTTCATTTCAGTCCTAGGCACTCAAAGGGCACTAAGCATAGAGTGTGAAAAGTGAGTTTCCTTGAGAGCTGATTGGAAGCCTGATGGTGTGTGAAGTTAGTGAGCCAAATGGAGTTGTTCTCCCACAAGAACCACTCGGCTGATCCTTCTTCAATATGCCCTTCACCAACATGCAGTGTTTCCTTGATTGAATTAGCTCTCACACCAATATTTGCGTCTAGAGCTTTTGCATTGAGGGCTATCTGAAAACGGCTGTGGCGCTGAAGTTGCCTGTGAATGTGGAGTTGGTGGCATGTGAAACCCGCATATGGAGCATTCGTTTGTGTGGGATGCTCTACCAGGTTCATTCCTAGATAATGCACTCAAAGGGCACTAAGCATAGAGTGTGAAAACTGAGTTTCCTTGAGAGCTGCTTGGAAGCCTGATGGTGTGTGATGTTAGTGAGCCAAATGGAGTTGTTCTCCCACAAGAACCACTCGGCTGATCCTTCTTTAATATGCCCTTCACCAACATGCAGTGTTTCCTTGATTGAAGTAGCTCTCACACAAATATTTGTGTCTAGAGCCTTTGCATTGAGGGCTATCTGAAAACGGCTGTGGCACTGAAGTTGCCTGTGAATGTGGAGTTGGTGGCATGTGAAACCAGCATGTGGAGCCTTCGTTTGTGTGGGATGCTCACCAAGCTTCATTTCAGTCCTAGGCACTCAAAGGGCACTAAGCATAGAGTGTGAAAAATTAGTTTCCTTGAGATCTGCTTGGAAGCCTGATGGTGTGTGAAGTTAGTGAGCCAAATGGAGTTGTTCTCCCACAAGAACCACTCGGCTGATCCTTCTTCAATATGCCCTTCACCTACATGCAGTGTTTCCTTGATTGAATTAGCTCTCACACCAATATTTGCGTCTAGAGCCTTTGCATTGAGGGCTATCTGAAAACGTCTGTGGCGCTGAAGTTGCCTGTGAATGTGGAGTTGGTGGCATGTGAAACCCGCATGTGGAGCATTCGTTTGTGTGGGATGCTCTACCAGGTTCATTCCTAGATAATGCACTCAAAGGGCACTAAGCATAGAGTGTGAAAACTGAGTTTCCTTGAGAGCTGCTTGGAAGCCTGATGGTGTGTGAAGTTAGTGAGCCAAATGGAGTTGTTCTCCCACAAGAACCACTCGGCTGATCCTTCTTCAATATGCCCTTCACCAACATGCAGTGTTTCCTTGATTGAATTAGCTCTCACACCAATATTTGCGTCTAGAGCCTTTGCATTGAGGGCTATCTGAAAACGGCTGTGGCGCTGAAGTTGCCTGCGAATGTGGAGTTGGTGGCATGTGAAACCCGCATGTGGAGCATTCGTTTGTGTGGGATGCTCTACCAGGTTCATTTCAGTTCTAGGCACTCAAAGGGCACTAAGCATAGAGTGTGAAAAGTGAGTTTCCTTGAGAGCTGCTTGGAAGCCTGATGGTGTGTGAAGTTAGTGAGCCAAATGGAGTTGTTCTCCCACAAGAACCACTCGGCTGATCCTTCTTCAATATACCCTTCACCAACATGCAGTGTTTCCTTGATTGAATTAGCTCTCACAACAATATTTGCGTCTAGAGCCTTTGCATTGACGGCTATCTGAAAATGGCTGTGGCGCTGAAGTTGCCTGTGAATGTGGAGTTGGTGGCATGTGAAACCCGCATGTGGAGCATTCGTTTGTGTGGGATGCTCTACCAGGTTCATTCCTAGATAATGCACTCAAAGGGCCCTAAGCATAGAGTGTGAAAACTGAGTTTCCTTGAGATCTGTTTGGAAGCCTGATGGTGTGTGAAGTTAGTGAGCCAAATGGAGTTGTTCTCTCACAAGAACCACTCGGCTGATCCTTCTTCAATATGACCTTCACCAACATGCAGTGTTTCCTTGATTGAATTAGCTCTCACACCAATATTTGCGTCTAGAGCCTTTGCATTGAGGGCTAACCGAAAACGACTGTTTCGCTGAAGTTGCCTGAGAATGTGGAGTTGGTGGCATGTGAAACCCGCATGTGGAGCATTCGTTTGTGTGGGATGCTCTCCAAGCTTCATTTCAGTCCTAGGCACTCAAAGGGCACTAAGCATAGAGTGTGAAAACTGAGTTTCCTTGAGAGCTGCTTGGAAGCCTGATGGTGTGTGAAGTTAGTGAGCCAAATGGAGTTGTTCTCCCACAAGAACCACTCGGCTGATCCTTCTTCAATATGCCCTTTACCAACATGCAGTGTTTCCTTGATTGAATTACCTCTCACACCAATATTTGCGTCTAGAGCCTTTGCATTGAGGGCTATCCGAAAACGACTGTTTCGCTGAAGTTGCCTGCGAATGTGGAGTTGGTGGCATGTGAAACCCGCATGTGGAGCATTCGTTTGTGTGGGATGCTCTACCAGGTTCATTCCTAGATAATGCACTCAAAGGGCACTAAGCATAGAGTGTGAAAACTGAGTTTCCTTGAGAGCTGCTTGGAAGCCTGATGGTGTGTGATGTTAGTGAGCCAAATGGAGTTGTTCTCCCACAAGAACCACTCGGCTGATCCTTCTTCAATATGCCCTTCACCAACATGCAGTGTTTCCTTGATTGAATTACCTCTCACACCAATATTTGCGTCTAGAGCCTTTGCATTGAGGGCTATCTGAAAACGGCTGTGGCACTGAAGTTGCCTGCGAATGTGGAGTTGGTGGCATGTGAAACCCGCATGTGGAGCATTCGTTTGTGTGGGATGCTCTACCAGGTTCATTTCAGTTCTAGGCACACAAAGGGCACTAAGCATAGAGTGTGAAAAATTAGTTTCCTTGAGATCTGCTTGGAAGCCTGATGGTGTGTGAAGTTAGTGAGCCAAATGGAGTTGTTCTCCCACAAGAACCACTCGGCTGATCCTTCTTCAATATGCCCTTCACCAAAATGCAGTGTTTCCTTGATTGAATTAGCTCTCACACCAATATTTGTGTCTAGAGCCTTTGCATTGAGGGCTATCTGAAAACGTCTGTGGCGCTGAATTTGCCTGTGAATGTGGAGTTGGTGACATGTGAAACCCGCATGTGGAGCATTCGTTTGTGTGGGATGCTCTACCCGGTTCATTCCTAGATAATGCACTCAAAGGGCACTAAGCATAGAGTGTGAAAACTGAGTTTCCTTGAGAGTGGCTTGGAAGCCTGATGGTGTGTGAAGTTAGTGAGCCAAATGGAGTTGTTCTCCCACAAGAACCACTCGGCTGATCCTTCTTCAACATGCCCTTCACCAACATGCAGTGTTTCCTTGATTGAATTAGCTCTCACACCAATATTTGCTTCTAGAGCCTTTGCATTGAGGGCTATCCGAAAACGACTGTGTCGCTGAAGTTGCCTGAGAATGTGGAGTTGGTGGCATGTGAAACCCGCATGTGGAGCATTCGTTTGTGTGGGATGCTCACCAAGATTCATTTCAGTCCTAGGCACTCAAAGGGCACTAAGCATAGAGTGTGAAAAGTGAGTTTCCTTGAGAGCTGCTAGGAAGCCTGATGGTGTGTGAAGTTAGTGAGCCAAATGGAGTTGTTCTCCAACAAGAACCACTCGGCTGATCCTTCTTCAATATGCCCTTCACCAACATGCAGTGTTTCCTTGATTGAATTAGCTCTCACACCAATATTTGCGTCTAGAGCCTTTGCATTGAGGGCTATCTGAAAACGGCTGTGGCGCTGAAGTTGCCTGCGAATGTGGAGTTGGTGGCATGTGAAACCCGCATGTGGAGCATTCGTTTGTGTGGGATGCTCTACCAGCTTCATTTCAGTTCTAGGCACTCAAAGGGCACTAAGCATAGAGTGTGAAAACTGAGTTTCCCTGAGATCTGCTTGGAAGCCTGATGGTGTGTGAAGTTAGTGAGCCAAATGGAGTTGTTCTCTCACAAGAACCACTCGGCTGATCCTTCTTCAATATGCCCTTCACCAACATGCAGTGTTTCCTTGATTGAATTAGCTCTCACACGAATTTTTGCATTTAGAGCTTTTGCATTGAGGGCTATCTGAAAACGTCTGTGGCGCTGAAGTTGCCTGTGAATGTGGAGTTGGTGTCATGTGAAACCCGCATGTGGAGCATTCGTTTGTGTGGGATGCTCTACCAGGTTCATTCCTAGATAATGCACTCAAAGGGCACTAAGCATAGAGTGTGAAAACTGAGTTTCCTTGAGAGCTGCTTGGAAGCCTGATGGTGTGTGAAGTTAATGACCCAAATGGAGTTGTTCTCCCACAAGAACCACTCGGCTGATCCTTCTTCAATATACCCTTCACCAACATGCAGTGTTTCCTTGATTGAATTAGCTCTCACAACAATATTTGCGTCTAGAGCCTTTGCATTGAGGGCTATCTGAAAACGGCTGTGTCGCTGAAGTTGCCTGTGAATGTGGAGTTGGTGGCATGTGAAACCCGCATGTGGAGCATTGGTTTGTGTGGGATGCTCTACCAGGTTCATTCCTAGATAATGCACTCAAAGGGCACTAAGCATAGAGTGTGAAAAGTGAGTTTCCTTGAGAGCTGCTTGGAAGCCTGATGGTGTGTGAAGTTAGTGAGCCAAATGGAGTTGTACTCCCACAAGAACAACTCGGCTGATCCTTCTTCAATATGCCCTTCACCAACATGCAGTGTTTCCTTGATTGAATTACCTCTCACACCAATATTTGCGTCTAGAGCCTTTGCATTGAGGGCTATCGAAAAATGGCTGTGGCGCTGAAGTTGCCTGTGAATGTGGAGTTGGTGGCATGTGAAACCCGCATGTGGAGCATTCGTTTGTGTGGGATGCTCTGCCAGCTTCATTTCAGTTCTAGGCACTCAAAGGGCACTAAGCATAGAGTGTGAAAACTGAGTTTCCTTGAGAGCTGCTTGGAAGCCTGATGGTGTGTGACGTTAGTGAGCCAAATGGAGTTGTTCTCCCACAAGAACCACTCGGCTGATCCTTCTTCAATATGCCCTTCACCAACATGCAGTGTTTCCTTGATTGAATTAGCTTTCACACCAATATTTGCGTCTAGAGCCTTTGCATTGAGGGCTATCCGAAAACGACTGTTTCGCTGAAGTTGCCTGCGAATGTGGAGTTGGTGGCATATGAAACCCGCATGTGGAGCATTCGTTTGTGTGGGATGCTCACCAAGCTTCATTTCAGTCCTAGGCACTCAAAGGGCACTAAGCATAGAGTGTGAAAAGTGAGTTTCCTTGAGAGCTGATTGGAAGCCTGATGGTGTGTGAAGTTAGTGAGCCAAATGGTGTTGTTCTCCCACAAGAACCACTCGGCTGATCCTTCTTCAATATGCCCTTCACCAACATGCAGTGTTTCCTTGATTGAATTAGCTCTCACACCAATATTTGCGTCTAGAGCTTTTGCATTGAGGGCTCTCTGAAAACGGCTGTGGCGCTGAAGTTGCCTGTGAATGCGGAGTTGGTGGCATGTGAAACCCGCATGTGGAGCATTCGTTTCTGTGGGATGCTCTACCAGGTTCATTCCTAGATAATGCACTCAAAGGGCACTAAGCATAGAGTGTGAAAACTGCGTTTCCTTGAGAGCTGCTTGGAAGCCTGATGGTGTGTGAAGTTAGTGAGCCAAATGGAGTTGTTCTCCCACAAGAACCACTCGGCTGATCCTTCTTCAATATGCCCTTCACCAACATGCAGTGTTTCCTTGATTGAATTAGCTCTCACACCAATATTTGCGTCTAGAGCCTTTGCATTGAGGGCTATCTGAAAACGGCTGTGGCGCTGAAGTTGCCTGCGAATGTGGAGTTGGTGGCATGTGAAACCCGCATGTGGAGCATTCGTTTGTGTGGGATGCTCTACCAGGTTCATTTCAGTTCTAGGCACTCAAAGGGCACTAAGCATAGAGTGTGAAAAGTGAGTTTCCTTGAGAGCTGCTTGGAAGCCTGATGGTGTGTGAAGTTAGTGAGCCAAATGGAGTTGTTCTCCCACAAGAACCACTCGGCTGATCCTTCTTCAATATGCCCTTCACCAACATGCAGTGTTTCCTTGATTGAATTAGCTCTCACAACAATATTTGCGTCTAGAGCCTTTGCATTGACGGCTATCTGAAAATGGCTGTGGCGCTGAAGTTGCCTGTGAATGTGGAGTTGGTGGCATGTGAAACCCGCATGTGGAGCATTCGTTTGTGTCGGATGCTCTACCAGGTTCATTCCTAGATAATGCACTCAAAGGGCACTAAGCATAGAGTGTGAAAACTGAGTTTCCTTGAGAGCTGCTTGGAAGCCTGATGGTGTATGAAGTTAGTGAGCCAAATGGAGTTGTTCTCCCACAAGAACAACTCGGCTGATCCTTCTTCAATATGCCCTTCACCAACATGCAGTGTTTCCTTGATTGAATTAGCTCTCACACCAATATTTGCGTCTAGAGCCTTTGCATTGAGGGCTATCTGAAAACGACTGTGGCGCTGAAGTTGCCTGCGAATGTGGAGTTGGTGGCATGTGAAACCCGCATGTGGAGCATTCTTTTTTGTGGGATGCTCTGCCAGCTTCATTTCAGTTCTAGGCACTCAAAGGGCACTAAGCATAGAGTGTGAAAACTGAGTTTCCTTGAGAGCTGCTTGGAAGCCTGATGGTGTGTGAAGTTAGTGAGCCAAATGGAGTTGTTCTCCCACAAGAACCACTCGGCTGATCCTTCTTCAATATGCCCTTCACCAACATGCAGTGTTTCCTTGATTGAATTAGCTCTCACACCAATATTTGTGTCTAGATCTTTTGCATTGAGGGCTATCTGAAAACGGCTGTGGCGCTGAAGTTGCCTGCGAATGTGGAGTTGGTGGCATGTGAAACCCGCATGTGGAGCATTCGTTTGTGTGGGATGTTCACCAAGCTTCATTTCAGTTCTAGGCACTCAAAGGGCACTAAGCATAGAGTGTGAAAAATTAGTTTCCTTGAGATCTGCTTGGAAGCCTGATGGTGTGTGACGTTAGTGAGCCAAATGGAGTTGTTCTCCCACAAGAACCACTCGGCTGATCCTTCTTCAATATGCCCTTCACCAACATGCAGTGTTTCCTTGATTGAATTAGCTTTCACACCAATATTTGCGTCTAGAGCCTTTGCATTGAGGGCTATCCGAAAACGACTGTGTCGCTGAAGTTGCCTGAGAATGTGGAGTTGGTGGCATGTGAAACCCGCATGTGGAGCATTCGTTTGTGTGGGATGCTC